>NW_027312679.1:0-27037 GCF_040954645.1 Diabrotica undecimpunctata | reverse complement strand
ACGCGCTATCTCAGAGTAAAGAATTTAATTTTTTTTAATTTTAACACCCTGTATCTCGAAAAGTAAATAAGTTTGACCCCTCATTAACTATATCGTTTTGTTCAATTTTTCGAGAAGCATCTACAGTCAAACGTTGTAAGTGTCATTTGGAAACACCCTGTATGTATGAAATATTAGATATTTAATAGAAAATATTAGATACTTACAATTTTGCCACAGACTGAACAGTAGATTTTTCCCATATCCATAGACAGCTCTTTATAAGGTTTATTCCAAGTTGAAGCACTGGTTGTTTTAGGCATTATAAAATCACAATCTTCCTTTTTGTTACGCACAACGAGTGTTTTACGCTTTGAATATCAAAACAAAAATGATTTACAAATCTGAGCATCAAATTAGAAATGTTTAGGTACCTAATTCAATAAACTGGGAGATTTTGGAAAATCCCTAATTTAGGAACAAAACTATTAGCCGTTTACCTGCTGTTAAGATACAATAAATTGTAGATAGATTTGGGGATTAGATCATAAAATGCAAATGAGCGAACCCTTAGCGATTATCCAATAACTGAATGCCTCAGTGACCGAGACTTTCTAAGAATGATGAGGGCTACTTAAATTGATCTTCTTTGAAATTGTAAATGTTTTGTACCTGTAGAGATTACGTACTTAGATTATTTCTTGATTAAAATGACTACAAAATTTTATACAAGAATTGAAATAAATTGGTATGTTTAAAAATTTTCAAATACAGTATAAAAATCTGAACTTTTATGCACTTTATGCAAACTTTTATACAAATATGCCAAAATATAAAATATTTGCATAAAATATGCACAATATGCAAAATATGCAATATGCATATTGCCGATTTGTCTAGTAATGATCCTAGTCGTTGGCTCACATGTAGTACAGAGCTTTATTAAATACACAAATTACCCTTAAAAATCTGGTACACATGTCAGAACAATTTTAAATCTTTAAACATACTTATCCCCCAGACGAAATTTATGAATAATTCAAGAAATTACCTTTTAGCGAGTATTCATAATATGAGCGGAAAATATATTAATACAAACGTATACATATCATTTCGAGAGGGCTTTATTAGGAAAGAAATATAAACTGATATGAGGAAAAAATAAAAAAGCTACTGAAAACTGAAATAACATACAGGTACAATGAACTTTAATCAGTTTTTTGATGAACCTAAATATCCGGAGGGAAATCTTTTCCGAATACAATTTTTTACACGCTCTTTTTTTAAATCAGGTAGACAAAAAGTTCATTTGCTATTGTAGGAAATACGAATTTTATAATAACTTCGTATCGATATCCTAAAGTGTTTTTTCTGTGAAATACGAAAAATGCTCAGTATGAAAACAAAGGAATATCGTGCTAAAAAACTTTCAGTAAGTAGGTTCATAGGTGGTAAATGAATTAAATGTATACGGCAACTTGAGTTTAAATAGAAATGAAAACACACGCTTAAAGAAAAACACGTATTGTCTTACACATTTATGTTAAAACATCTAGCGATACAAGCTATGATGAAACAGCTACTGATATTTTTTTTATTATTTAGCTTTTACGTGTCTCGACAGCGTAGGTCACTGACACAGGTACAATTTTATTACATTACATTACAAGAATATACAGTAACATTACAATTAATAAAGAAATACATTAAATATTGGTACAATTATTAATTATCAAATTCTAAACTACGTTTCTTCTTCTAAATATCCTGGTAAAGCTTGGTTTCATAGACAAAATTAATAAGGTTTTGGAATTGATCTGGCGAACTGAGAATATTTTGTAGGTTTTGACTCAAAAGATTATTTTTTCTTTCGTTGTTAAAGTGAAGAAAGTCTACGAGAATATGTTTAACAGATAGAATATTACCACAGTGTGTGCATGTAGGTGGATCTTGGGAAGTCATTAAATGTTTATGAGTTAGTCTTGTATGGCCGATTCTAAGTCGGCGAATTAAGATTTTGTTTTTTCGTGTCATGGAAGGAAACTCAAGCTTTTTAACGCTGGGATGGATGTCATGAAGCTTGGAAGGGATTTTATTCCAGTGATCTTGCCAAGACATTTGGATAATATTTTTAAAATGCGACTGTAAATCTGTATGAAGTTGTATGTTTTCAGTCTCCATATTAGAAGACGAGGCTTGTTTTGCAAAGAGGTCGGCTAGTTTGTTACCTGGGATTCCTACATGAGAAGGAATCCAGATCATGGTTAGGGATACTCCCATTGAGATTAAACTATCGAAAGAGTTTTGAATAGTTTTGAACCAAAGGATGTACCGTGTACATACTTTTGAGAGAATAGATAGACGCTAAAGAGTCTGTACATATTGTTACTTTTTTATATTTTGGAGATAATAAGTTTGTAGCTTGGATAATAGAGAATAATTCAGCAGTATGTATGCAGCAGAAGAGCGAGAGATTACATGATGTGATTAAATCGGTGTTTGAAGTTACAGCACATCCAACAGCTGTAAAACTCTTAGAAGCATCTGTGTATAAAATTTGGTCAAATCTGTTGTTAGCAATTAATTCTTTAAAGGTTTGCCTTAGAAATAGTGGATTTGTCTGATGCTTATCATAATTAGTTAACGAGAAATTAAAATCGGCTATCGATTTATTCCAGGGAGGTTTAAGTGATATTAATATTGGAGTTGTGACTGAAAGATCGATATTATTCAGATGTGGTGAGAGATACTGTGGCATAGACTGAAGTTTAATAGGAGAAGGAGAGTTTAAAAGTTCATTAGTTAATAATTTAAAAGCTAGGTTTTCCATATTAGCTGAGATTCGAGACGAATATTTTAAAAGGAGTTGCCGGCGACGTAGCCAGAGGGAAAGTTCATTAGCCTCTCTGTATAAACTCTCTGCAGGGCTCGACCTAAAGGCTCAAAGGCATATTCGGGCTACTCATATTTAAGGAATGTTATAATATAATATAAGAAATATGTATCACATGTTGATTCAAATTGGTACAGAGTGGGCTAAAATACAATAGTTTTGTGTGTGTTCATTAAGTAACGCGTTAGTTAAATTAACAATAACAAAAATACTTATTGTCTAGCGGACAGAATATAATGAAATACATGACTTTATAAATGTTCGAACTGCAGCCCTTGCTATATTTGACAGTAACCCAAACGTTGTACAAATTCTTATTGAACCTTGTTTATTGTGTCATGAGAAATATTGTTTATTGCTGTCCGAATTCTCTGTTGTAATTCTTGAATATCTGCTGGTCCACGTCTACCAATTCACCCGTTCGAAAAAAATTCATCTAGGTCTTCCTTTTTAGGTACCGTCTCCTCTAAAGAGGTTGGTAATTATCACAGCTATTTTCACTTTTGAGATTGCAGCTCTGAACAAGTCGACGAAACTGCAAATATACCACTTTCTCAGATTGTTGTGTTGAGCCAGAAGATGCATCTTCTTCCAATACCTCGTTTTCCCTGTAATTTTCCCTGCATTATGGTTTGTAGCAACACATATTTATCCCCTCTCATAACGTAGCTGATATATTGTAAGTTTCTTATCTTAATCGTATTCATGACTTCCATTTCCTTTGTCATCTTTTCGAGGACCTCAACATTTGTTATTCGGTCTACTCAAATTCGCTCACCTCTTTCTTCAAGGTCCAGGGCCTCCTTCATCTAGGTACCTTCTAACATCTATAGCATAATGTGGAGGTGCACCATCCTGTTGAAACCATAAATTTTCATTAAAACCTCCAGGATTACGTCTGCTGGGAAACAAATTACGTAAAGTAGGTACGAGATACCTCCTTAAAAACACAACGTACAAAAATTGAGCCAAAATGGGGGTGTTACATTAAAAAAAAAAAGATTGTGCCGTCATTACTCAAAAGTAATTCCCCTGTATATTAGAATATTATTTTAAAATACGGTAAATTAAAATCAAAAATCGACGTGTTTCAGGATTATTTTTTAAAATACTCTGTTTAGCTAAAAAAGAATTTGTTCCATACTTTACGGACGCAGTGTATATACATATGTGGAATAATTTTAATTTTCGTTCGCTTCTAAAGGGGAGGGGGTTATTCGCGTATTTTTACCAAATTTAATATTTCTAAAAAATTTAAAAATTGCCTATAGCTGTTTTTTAGCCCGATAGGTGCCACTGAACTTGAAATATGCCTCCTTAAAAAGGGTTTAAACAAAAATAGCCCTTTTCACCCTATGTTTAATGAACTTATGAAGGTCTTATGTGATTTATATACTATATTATGTCATCATCATCATCATCATTGGCTTTTACAACTCTTCGTGAGTTTTTGCCGCGTTTACTATTGCCTTCCATTGATTCCGATCCTGTGCTATTATTGCTATTATTTCCCATGGCCTTACTTCCATCTTCTCCAGGTCTTCCTTGACTGCGTCTTTTCCACCTTTTTCTAGGCCTTCCCTGTCGATCTTCTACCATCTGGTCTTTCCCAAAACACATTGCTAATCAGTTTGTCGTCATCACTCGGCCTGCCCATCTTAATCTATTGGCTTTTATGTATCTTACGATGTTTCCTTTCCCGAAGAGAATCTCTATTTCATTGTTGTATCTGCTCCTCCATTCATTTGTCATGCTGTCCCTGCAAGGACCATATATAATTCGCAGGATTCTTGCGTTCCCATACTAATAGCTTATTGATTTCTTACTTTCTCAATGTCCATGTTTCACTTCCATATGTCACTGCTGGTCGTATTATGGTTTTGTACATTTGAATTGTTGGCACGCCTTGAGAAAGCTTATACTATATTATGTGATTTATATATATTATGAAGTTAATATGGACAAAATTCATAGATGCCCGATAGAATTCTCTAGCGAAATACTTGTATAATGATGTGCCACTATATGCTCTATACAGGTTTGTGGTACTGTTTACTGTAGAAGAGCAAGTTGACAAATGACAGATATCTCCAACAATAAAATATGTTTCCTTTTGACTAAAAGTCGATCAACTTAAAGTGGCCAACCATTTCTTTGTTTTTTCTTCCTCAATATATTCGCTATATCCTTTTCTTTCATTTGCTACGTTGCAGGTTATTTTTTAATTACCTTCATGTTTAAAATTTAATTACCACAATGCCAAGACGTATGAAGGCCGTTATAGGGGCCAAGATGGAATATACGAGGTGTTTTAACAAATGACAAACATTATTTTGTTATGTCATAATTATTCTGGCTTTACAACCCTGCGTGGGTCCCAGCCTCCTCAAGAGTTTCTCTCCAGTCGTCCCTATCCATCGCCTTTCTCCGCCAAGCACTTATTCCCATATTTCTTATGCCTTCATCGGTGTTATCTAGGATCCTTGTTCTGGATCTTCCTCTTCTTCTCTGACCAATGGGTCTATCATGGAGGGTTTTTCTAACTGGGTCATTTTGTTCTATCCGCATTACATGCCCTATCTACTTCAGAGATTTCTATGTGTATAGCCTTTGTAGAAGGCTATTCACATGGAAATCACCTGAAGACAGAAAAGACAGAATTGTTAGAAATTAAATTGACTTCATTTTGCTCTATAAAACCTTTAAGAAGTACAAACAATCTACGAAAACATACCCTGGAGCTGATATACATACCGATTACAATCCAGGCATAATGGATTTTAGATTGAAAAGATTTCTCAAAGTCAAAAAGAAAACAGTGACAAGAAAAAATAGACATCTCACAACTGAAGAACCCTGAACAGAAAAACGAAATAAGTATCAAGCTTGAGAAAGAAATAAAACGATCGGAAACTTGGTACAAACAGACATTGAAATAACATGGACTGCTCTAAAAACAAAAATAACAAAGATACAAGAAAAAGATATTGGGTTCATAAAACATAACAAAACACAAGAATGAATAACGCAAGAGATCATGGATCTCATGGACGTAAGACGAAAACATACAAAAAGCCCAATAGAATACAAGCGAATCAACAAAATCATTAGGAAAAAGTGCAGGGTGGCGAAAGAAAACTGGATGTCAACAAATTGCCTAGAAATAGAACAACTTAAGAAAAAATACGCCACCTTTAATATTCATAAAAAAGTAAAAGAAATGACAGGTAGACACAAAAAGAGACAAGCAAGAATTTAAAAAAAAAATTATAACGAAATAATTATGGGTACAAAAACTCTGAGATAGCGCGTTAAATACAAACTCTTTTTGACGAAGATAGACCTTGTTCTCCACCATCCACATATAATCGAATAAATGAAAAAGGCCCAGAAAAAACCAAAGAAGAAGTGATTCACGCAGTAAAATCTCAGAAAGATGGAAAAACCACCGGTCCAGTCCAATATTTATGTCGAAAAATCGAATTTCTCACAATGCGATGATTATCGAATATTAAGCTTGATGTCTCATGTCCTTAAAACTTTTCTCAGAAATATCCATACACGAATTTACAAAAAGTGCGAGTTTCAGATGAGTGACACACAATTCGGATTTCGAAACGGATTGGGAACACGAGAGGCTCTTTTTGCTTTAAATGTGTTAAGGCAACGATGCAGAGACATAAATGTAGATGTATATGTATGTTTTATTAACTATCGAAAAGCATTTGACTGCGTTAACCATCAAAAGATAATCGAAATTCTGAGAACAACTGGAGTTGACGAACAAGACTTGCTGAATTTACCTCAGAACTATAGTGGCACCAAACGAAAACAATTGAAATAGAGCGACGACAACATCCGAAGATATACAAATCCGACGAGGAGTGAGAGAGGCGTCTTATCGCCGCTACTATCTAATTTGTACTCGGAGTCTATATTCAGATAAGCATTAGACGAGGCCCAAGGCGAAATTAAGATTAACAGAATCAGCATAGACGACATCAGGTATGCTGATTATACCGTCTTAATAGCCAGCAATGCACAAGCACTACAAAATATAATAAATGCGATAGTTCACCACAGCGAAATGTTCGGTTTACATGTAAACGTTTCCAAAACTAAAACTTTAGTATTTTCAAAGACACCAATAAACGTACATGTGTATGCCAAGGGTCCAATAATAGAACAGGTAAATTCCATAAAATATTTGGGAGCAAATATTAATAGTCAGCGTAATTCAAAAAAAGAAATCCTATCAAGAATCGAACAAGGAAATTCATTCATGAGCATGAAAACATTTTTTACAAGATCAGGCCTTAGTCTGCAGCTTAGAATCCGAATGATCAGATGTTACGTTTTCTCTGTCTCACTGTATAGCTGTAAAAGTTGGACAATGGACTCTGAAATAGAAAAAAGAATAGATGCCTTTGAGATGTATATATACAGACGAATGTTGAGAATTCCATGATCCACTTCAGACGTCCTATCTTAATATGTTTTACGATATCAGGTTCCTGGTATATTCTATTAAGTTCGAAGTTGTATCGTCTTCTCCACACACCATTATCATTCACTGCTCTATAGATTCGCCTTAGTACTTTTTTTTTCGAAACATCCTATCATGTTTTCATTATTTTTGTTAGAGTCCAGGTCTCTAAACCAAATGTTAGAATTGGGCGTATTATTGTTTTGTAGAGTTTTATTTTTGTATTTCTCTGCTGTGGATTTAAGGAGGAGATTGAGCCCAAAATAACATCTATTGGTCGTGCAAATTCTGCGGTTTGCTGGTATTATTTTAGCAAAGTGTTAAATAGCGCTCCTAGGTATACAAATTCGTTCACTGCTTCGATGACGTCGTTTTCTATAACAAATGTTCGTATGATTTGTGGTAACGTGCTTATTTTTATTTCCCTCGCTTTGTTGGTGTTTATTATTAAACTCATTTTTGAAGCTGATTCTTTTAATCCTTATTTTGTTATAACTGTTTTTATAATGCTATATCTAAATATTTTTTTCACATAAATTTTGTTTTTTTTAACATTAGAGTTAATGTCTCTTTATAAATCTATGCCCAATCTATAAGTCGCACATCTAACTTTATTGGACATATATAAAATATCGTTTTTTCTGTCTACTGTATTACTAGCCGATAAAATTAAGATATGACTTTCCTGTCATTCATGTTATTATTTCTGTAATTGCGTATTTTGCCATCATTTGCAGAAAATTCGTTAACAAACTTAATTTGATTTGGTGAGTTATTACTTTTTTATAATATTCATTCAACTTTGTCAGATGATTTGTATTTTTATTTTAGCTCTTGAAAATAATTGTAACCACAATTGAAAACTAGTTAAAAAATAGGTCTCTAAGAACCCCTTTTATTGGCCCCAACCCATCCAAACATTAAAATACTAGTTTTAAATATTTTAGTCCTTTTCGTCTTATATAACAATATTACTATTGACCGTTATTCACTGAAAATACACACGCCGAAAGTATTTGTGTACTGTTTGGAAATCCGTCCTAATCTTATATCTTTCGTATCAGGGCAACTTTGCCATTTCTTATTCTTTTCCAATGCAATCCATTAGCAACGCTAGCAAAGAAGCTTAACTTTTGCTTAAACTAGAAAATCCTAACCTGAAGGGTTTCTTTTAGATGCTGATAAAGTTTACATGAATAGTTTTACATGAAAAATTGACAGTCTATTTAAAAAAGTTGATGTTACTTACAATTTGAGATTAGCGCAGTAATGAAAGCTGATCAATGTTATAAAAAATTGTATAAGTTTTCTACGAAACACATGTAGTGTAAATTCACAAAACTGGTACAAAAAACTACGAAAAAGGGTTCCCTTTTATGCATCGGACTGAAATAAGTCCTCTCTCGAGAGTTTTACATCCTTTTTATTTTAATTCAGAAACCTGAACCTTATGACATGTAATGTGGTTAATTTATAGGTTTGAAACAACTAACTTCTAAAATCTTCTTCTCTCTTAGATATTCGATGTAGAATGGAGATTTTAGTGGCCCTTGCCCTCATTGGATGAATACCACGCACGGAGGAATCACCACGCGCGGAGTTAGAATTTAACTGTGTTTAGCAAGAATTTCAAATTCCAATTTAGTAAATGTTTTAATTTTCAACTTTACCATTTACAATTACAAATTTTAATTAATTTCAAATTTATTTAGCAAAAATTTGAACCTTCGATCTGAATAAGTGTTTTGATTTTCAAATTGATTCTTTAAAATTAAAAATATTAAAATATATATAATCAGAAGTGAACGTCACATAACATTATCTGTACTTATTATTATTTAATATGTAGGCAAATACATGTGACCATACTTGGTAGACACAATTGGAAATAGTAATTTTTTATAACTGAAAAAAATAAATATATAAAATACTGGTAGCAAACAATAACTTCAATGATCGATATCTCCGCAACTAATTGATATATCGAAAAAATTTTCAAATAAATTTTGTAGAAAATAATAAGATCAATAATATAATATAAAATAAATAATATATAAAATAATATATAAAAATATAATATATAAAATATAAATAATATATAAAATAATATATAAAAAATATAAAATAATATATAAAATAAATATTAAATAAAAAAAGACGTTGTCACGTAAAATCTTCGCCCGTAAAACCGACTTTACAGGCAACCGATTTTTTTTTATAATTAAATATGTGCTGTAAGATTTTTTCTTATTGAAACATGTTGTAAATACTGAACAGATTATAACCAAAGAACCAATTACAGAATACACAATGATTTTTCTACCTTATATTAAGGAGCTCACACCCAGACTAGCAAGTGTACTTAATTATTTTTATAATTTTAAATTTGAGAATAAAATGGTATTTGCAATAAAAAGCCTTCACACAAAAGTAAAAGACAAAACACCTAAGGAGCAAATGTCACATGTAGTCTACAGAATTCCATGCAAAGATTGCAATAAAAAATACATAGGCCATACAGAAAGGCATTTAAAAAATCGTATTATTTCACACAAAAGCAATTGCCGATTGCACCATGACTGTTGCTCATGACTGCATTAAATATACTTTGATTCGTAGAGGTTCTAGAAAGAGAAACCAATTACAAGAAACGTCTTTTCCTAAAAATGGCTTGTATAGCACAAACAGAGATTTTTAAATACGATATCATTCAATACTACTCTTTAACCTTTACAAAATAACTAAGTCTTTACAAAATAACTGGAATTAACCAAGATCTAGTTATCAAACTCCTGTTAAAGTGATCTTCAATAGCTTTAACAATTTTAATTGTTTTTTTTTAAATAAATAGCTAGAATTTGAGCTTCTAACCAAATAAAGGGTTTAAACATCCAATGAGGACAAGGGCCACTAAAATCTCCATTTTGCTTCGACCATCTAAGAGAGAAGAAGATTTTAGAGGTTAGTGTTTTCAAACCTACAAATTAACCACATTACATGTCATAAGGTTTAGGTTCTGAATTAAAATAAAAGAGATGTAGAACTTTTGTGAGAGGACTTATTTCAGTCCGATGCATAAAAGGAAACACTTTTTTGTTGTTTTTGTACCCGTTTTGTGAACTTATACTACATATGTTTTGTAAGAAAACTTATACAATTTTTTTATAACATTAATTTGATCAGCTTTCATTACCGCGCTAATCTCAAATTGTGAGTAACATCAACTTTTTCAAATATACTGTCAATTTTTCATGTAACACTATTTGTAGCTTATCCCTGATGATGTCAATGACTATCGACGAAATATTGAAAAAATAAAGAAATAAAGAGTACATTTAGCCTATTCTTACAGCTGTTTTTCCCAAAGAATCTTAATGTTTGTCTTATCGTATATATATATATATATATATATATATATATATATATATATATATATATATATATATATATATATATATATATATATATATATATATATTTCTTTGTAGTACCAATTGACTTCTGGACGAAAAGTATTCCCATTTGGCATCCGTGAATATTCACGGGCCACAATATACAGCGAATTCTGTCTGTTGCGGTACCAATTGGCATCAATCGCTGTTGCGGTTTCTTTGGCATCGATTGGCTTTGGACCTTTAGCATCCATTGGTTTATGACTCAAGTCGACAATAATACCTAAAGGTTTCGGTGGAATTCTACCTGAGTCAATTCATCTGTTCAGTCATTGTAATATTTTGTTGTCGAAACGGATGTTTAAAAATTTAACTTGTTAGAGTATATTACTCTTTATCCATAAATTGTAGGCAGGTAGTTATTGCTTTTTTCGAGATTGAATATTTTTCTTTTAAAATTATGACAGCTTCAAATTTGATTTAATTTGCTAAATACTTTTATTTTACATTTTTTAAGCTCAGTAATTTAAAAATGTTTAATCGTCTTTTAACAACTTCTAGTCTGATTATTCCCTGAGTAAAAGAGCTCTGTTGTAATGAATTATTTGGTATTACTAAAGAAATTCTGGTATAGTAGGATTAAATGTTAAAATTAAATGTTACAATGATTGTAACTTCATGTCTTGGGCTGTTACGTCGCATTATGGGCTATATGGGCTGTATTTTCTCGTTCTTGTTCGTATTTCTCTTTGATTTGCATTTTCGATGACACTTTCCAATATTTTAGCAAATTCAAAGTCCATGAAAAATACTTAGAAAGTAAACAAAAGTACTTATAAGAGTATTCGACCATTTGATAACACTCACTGTGAAAATTTTTGCAAGTGAAGATGTTTAAGACAACAGGCACATTATTGCCGAACGCAAAGTGCACATAACTTTCTCCTTTATTTTTTGGTATCTGACTTCTTACAACTGTGTGTATTTTTCTTTCCTCTGCCCATACTTCTCGTACGTCACTGAATCTGGTTTGATGTGGTATTATATAATAATAGATGCACAATCAAAACGAACCAGATTCTTTTACATTAAAAAGAGATAAATATTATGTCCATATACTATGAAAAGCAATAATTAAAAAAGAGTCGTATTTTAACACATATTTGTTTTCCTTTAACCGTTTGTTAATAAATAATATATCAAAATTTATTCGACATAATGTATGTTTTATTTTAAGGCTGTAACATAAAAATAAGAATTACCTGTTATGAAGGCACTACATAGGTAATTATTATCTGTACCTAACAAAAACCAATTTTATCAAAATCAACCTAGTTTGAAATATATGGAGTCTCGATTATATCTCATGGTTGTGTTTGCCCTACGTAGAAAAAAATAAAATAAAATTACTGAAATCTCTTGGGAATTGAAGTACTCAAGAATTGAAAAGATGTTGAAATTACTGTAACTTTGAAGAAGTTGAAAATCAAATGTTTAAAGGTACACTTCTTTTAAACAAAATTCAGAATCAGTATTTTATCTCTTAACTTCATTAGAAGTGAATAATAAAGAAGTTATATACATACAAAAGGTTTTTGTAAGAAACACAGTTGCAAACATATAATTTACAAAATTTCTTGGTCTCCTCTTTTTAAAATGGCGATACATAGCTTACAACGTAAACAAAGTTTTAGGAGTAGTGTCCACTTAATAGCTTCTAATGGTAATAGTGGGTTAGGGACAATTAAAACCTAGTTAATGTTTAAAATTTGCCAATGTTTTTACTTTATTTTAAGTCTTTATCAAGGCTATACATGGCACATACCTATAATGGTACATAAAATGATCCATTGTGATTTATATACAGTGAGGTCCTAAGGTAACGGATAAATTCAATATTTTTGTAACTAAAAATCTTTTGACGAAATCCTCATGTAGGTCGGTTTTTATTTTTTGTTGTGCATTTTTTTCAATAGAATCTTTTTATACAGGGCGTGTCGTGTAACAGTGGCCAATACCAACTTTCTTATTTTAGATACAACACCCCTGTGTATTATTATATTTTTGAATTTCTTAGAATATTAGGTAAAATTTATATTTAATCTTCTATTCTTATCTTTAACCGTTTTAAAGTAATCGAGGTTGGAAAAGTGACATTTCGTGTATTTTTCCTCACAAAATCTAAACAGTTCGACCTAGAGTAAAATGGTTTTTACATTATTATCTTACTTTTTAATATGCTATCTAGTGGTATCAAACCCAGAGATGATAGGATTATATTCAAAATGACAAATTTTGAAATTTAGGGCCGGACCACGACAATTTTCGTATTTTATTTTTATTTAATACCACTAGATAGCATATTAAAAACTAAGATAGTAATATAAAAACTAATTAAAATGGACCAAATCCAATAGTTGGCTGTATACCCTGAATCAATATAAAGACAAAAGCTTTTTGTAAATACAAAAAGCTTTTGTCTTAATATAAAAACCATTTTACTCTAGATCGAACTGTTTAGATTTTGTGAGCAATTGTCACTTTTCCAACCTCGATTACTCAAAAACAGTTAAAGATAGGAATAGAAGATTGAATATAAATTTTATCTAGAATATTCTTAGAAATCAAAAGATTTAATAATATACAGGGTGTTGTATTTAAAATAAGAAAGTTGGTATTGGCCACTCTTACACGACACGCCCTGTATAAAAAGATTATATTGAAAAAATGCACAACAAAAAACAAAAATCGACCTGTACGAGGATTTCGTCAAAATATTTTTAGTTACAAAAATATTGAATTTATCCGTTACTTTAGGACTCACATGTCGTATGGAAATAATCAACATTGACCACACCGGGTTTATTTAAAAAAAAAATAGCCTCGATAAAAAACGTAAAATAGGTAAAGTCTATACGTTAGCAATTGTACAAAACCCACTATTACCATTAGAAACATAGACTAGTTAGAAACTTTATTTTAAAACTAGAACAGCTAAGAAAAAATGAATGTTTGTCCAACCTCAAATTCTATCTACAACATTTCATTGGATTTACAAAATCCAAGAGAAAATATTAATATGACGACGTTTTAAAACGTTAATAAAATTAGGTTTAATTCAATAAGAAAGTAATGAAGGATACATTAAAACTATAGGATTGTAATAGAATATTTTATTGAAACTCGTAATCACCTTGAATGAATTATTGTGATTTATATTTATTTTGTACAAATACTTTTATTGTGTCCCATTTCCTGTTTTTAAAAACATTTGGATACTTTTCTACCAAATTTAAAACTTCCATTTTTTTTGGCGGAATTTTCTTCTTAATATGACGTGCAAAGAATTTTTGCGTAAGTTCTTTTCCTCTTTTGTCCATGGGAACTAAAATACGTTTACCTTTCTCCTGTATTCTATTTTGTGACGGGATGTTTACTTCATTTTGTTGAAGAATAGGTTGATTAGTATTTTCTTCGTGACTATCAGCTTTTTCTGCATCTTCCAATATCTCGTTATCGACTTCAATCTCATTTAAATTTCGATTTTTATATTGGTCAATATTAGTGTTTTGAGCGAGCAATAATATTTTGGAAACTTTTGCGGTTTGGTAAATGTCTGACGGGAGACGATACCACTCATCATGAGTTTTTGAGGTATGCCCCATAAATTTTGCTAGTTGTTCTAGTTCACCCTTTTCCATTTTTAAAATTTGTATTAATTGTTGCTAAGTGTTTTCTGAGGCGAGTTGACGTGAGGGTAGTGATTTTGTTTGCATCATTCAACACCTTAGAAGCATGCTTTCTGAGAACATGATATCCACTGATGCAGTTAATAGTATTCGGTATGCCAAATAGGTATTCGTTGTAAGAGGTAAAAAAATTATTCCTATATTTAATTAAAGTGTCAACTCCACTTTTGGTCAATTTGTCAAACAGAACAGGTACGCCTCTACCTCTCTTACCTCTTATTACTATGCGTTTTAAAGAGTGAACTAAAATTTTCTCGGTTTCTGTTAGGACTTTCTCAAACTCTTTAGAAGATTGAGAATCATGATGTTTTAAATAAATATCTAAAGGTAATCTCTGCAGCTCCATATAAAGTATGAATAATTAATAACATGCTACATGTTTTGACATTGCATTATTTTATGTTTCATGAATTTGGCCAAATCTTATCATACGTTAATTCAATCCATAGTAATATTAAATTTACAAGAGAAATAAAACAAAACCAGTCAATAAATTTTCTAGACTTCAAAATTATAAGAATTGAAAACAAACACGAGTTCTCTGTATTTCATAAACCTATACATACTGACACAACCATACACAGTACTTCATCCCATCCTGCACAACATAAATTAGCAGCCTACTATAGTATGTTCCACAGATTGACAGAAATCCCAATGTCAAATAATAACTTCGAAGTAGAATTGAATATATCATTAAACTTATAGCAATAAATATTGGATACAACGAACACATAATAAACAAAATGTTACAGCAAAAACTACTCAAGAAAGCCCTTAAATCAATCTTCCCACCACAAGAGAAAAAGCCCAATACAATATATTGCTCGATCACGTCATATACAGGTAATATATTAACTAAAATAGCCAGACAGATCAAAAGAAAAAGAATAACACCAGCATTTAAATATATTAAGAACAACAAGAGCCATTTGCTGATCGGTTTAGGTCACCGAAACCCAACCAATTATGATTGGATCAACAGAAACAACTACTCCGTGGGCTAATACCCCTACCGGCATTGAATTATACTATTGATCCAATGGTCGCAGAACAACACAACCCATCAAGTGTGAAACGCCAAACAGCTGTTTCGGTCCGCCAGACCTTATCAGTGACGCTTGGCTTCTCCATTGGAAAGTTGTCCGTTCTGCTTAAGGGGACAAGGTCCTCTGAATCTCAAATGTAAATGAGAATGCAATCCACTCTTAACTGATCAACATTTAATATGTCATCACAGGTGTTCCGTGTGCAATGCTGCCAGGTCACCCATGTACAGCTTGGAACAACAAGAGTCATTTGCTGATCGGTTTAGGCCGCCGAAACCCAATTAATTATGTTTAGATCAACAGAAACAACTACTCCGAGGGCTAATACCCCTACCGGCATTGAATTATACTATTGATCCAATGGTCGCAGCACAACACAACCCATCAAGTGTGAAAACGCCAAACAGTTGTTGCGGTCCGCCAGACCCCATCAGTGACGCTTGGCTTCTCCATTGGAAAGTTGTCCGTTCTGCTTAAGGGGACAAGGTCCTCTGCATCTCAAATGTAAATGAGAATGCAATCCATTCTTAACTGATCAACATTTAATATGTCATCACCGGTGTTCCGTGTGCAATGCTGCCAGGTCACCCATGTACAACTTGGAACAACAAGAGCCCTTTGCTGATCGGTTTAGGTCACCGAAACCCAACCAATTATGTTTGGATCAACAAAAAACCACTACTCCGAGGGGTAATACACCTACTGGCATTGAATTATACTATTGATCCAATGGTCGCAGATCAACCACAACCCATCAAGTGTGAAACGCCAAACAGCAGTTTCGGTCCGCCAGACCTCATCAGTGACGCTTGGCTTCTCCATTGGAAAGTTGTCCGTTCTGCTTAAGGGGACAAGGTCCTCTGAATCTCAAATGTAAATGAGAATGCAATCCACTCTTAACTGATCACATAGGTGACCTAGCAGCATTGCACACGGAACACACCTGTGATGACATATTAAATGTTGATCAGTTAAGAGTGGATTGCATTCTCATTTACATATAAAATACTAGCTTTTATCCTCGATTCGATTGTGATGGCGTCTTCTGCCGAGAAGTATCCCCTTGAAAATACAACTTTTTTTAATAAAATGTATCATCTGTGCTTATTTGTGCCCCTGTCAAAATTGCAAAAATAATCAATATGATCGGTTAAAAAGTTAAACAGGGAATGCGAAAAAAAAACAAGCCGACAAACACCTTACACTCACATTTATAATATTAGTTAATATTTTCACAGAAAAAAAGACAAAGCATAACCAGAGATAGATAAAAACTAAGCATCTTAACGAAAGAATCTTATTAACACAGCGCCAAACCACATTTTCAAAATTCACAACATTTTTAATGCATTTACAACCCCTAACATTAAATGCTTTTTAATACACAACGTTTTAGCAATGTGCTTCAAAAAATTATACACATGGCGCTGAGAAATAAGGTTATAAAACCTTTCAAAAAGAATAAAAGACTGCAGATAACAAGAAAGTAAGATAAAACCAATAATATATTGTAAATCCAAAAACTAAACAAAAAATATCCATTCTAAGAATTAAACTCAAACGCGAATCGACCAGATGTTACTCGAACCTTTATAAACCTGGAATCTAAGACAATCTAAGTGACTAACTGGCTTCCAAAATCGTATCACATCCTGTAGATGCCAATTGAACCGCTAAGCTGTAACGACATGAATATCGCTTCAACTCAATATACACAAATCGATGGTGGCGCTGCTTATTTTTTGCCTCGAACTACGATTTATTTACGAATCAAAAAAACGGTCCAATTGGATTCCGGGTTCATATCGCGTAAAGAGCCTTATAATATCATCCACTATGCGTTTCTGATATTATTTTGAAGAGGTCAATTGGCATCCGAATACCGGATGCCAATTGACCAGCGGAAGCCAATTGAACCTACAACTTTACATGTGGGAAGTCAATTGTTACCGTAAATAAATATATATATATATATTTATATATATATATAATATATATATATATATATATATATTTATATATATATATATATATATATATATATATATATATATATATATATATATATATATTATATATATATATATATATATATATATGTTTATATCCGAAAGATTTCCGCGGTTAATAATTTAAACTCAACAGGCTTCCGCGTAGAACTGCGTAAATTATCACTGTCCACTGGAATTCAGAATTCGGAATCACTAGAATTAAAGAAATGCATTCCATAGAACAAATTTTTTGAAAGGCTTTAAAAAACAGTAATAGGAAAATTAAGCTCTTATTTTACCAAGTTAAATATTTCACCAGAAAAGCCAACGCTTCAAAACTTTGTAATATTATGGACTTTATAACAGCTGAAGAAATCATATCTGTATACTAAAATATTCGGCCAAAAAATGATATTTGCGGTAAAACTTTTTTGTTTTTAAAGTTTTACGATACTTCTGTGTTGAGCTTATTTACGAAATTAACCACAAATTAATGAATAGGTAAAAATAAAATAGAAGTATATACGTGTGTTTTAATAGGTGACAATATTTTAGATAAACACCTGATCTTCAAGATGGAACATAGGAACATTAGTATAATAACTAGTTTAACTGTTCCTATAAAAGTTTCAAATTTTTATGTTTTGCTTCTAAATAATTTTTAAAAAATAAATGTGCATTTATTGACTTAGTGTTTTATTACCACGCTCTACAATAAAAATTTAACCAGTAGAAAAGTCACAAGCCACAAAAATGATTATCTTAGTAAATAAAAGTTTCATAAACATACGTAAATTAATATTAATCCGCATCATTTAAAGATCATCGACGAAAAACTCCATATATACACAACAATAATCAACAATATCGTTTATATCTTGTTTTGTATTTTAGCTCTGTTTATTTTTAATAGAATTGTTAATTTCAATTTATACAAAGTATTGTATATTCTTATCAACATTCAGAAAATTATAATTATTCAAACTCAGTTAAATTAAAAGCAGTTTCCACTGAATATTTCTTGTACTTTGGTAATGAATATATTTACATTAGAGATCATGTACAATTATTCTTGTTAAATGCAAGAAAAATATTTTCTTAGGGAGTGGTAATAGGTGTGGTAACGAATGAGATTCCGAGACATTTAGGAAAACTACGTGTAACGGGAAAAGTATGGTAAACACTTTATAAAATATAATTCCAATGTTTGCAGAAAACGTGGGAGACTAGCAAAATTACCCTAATGGTAAATATGTGCTTTGCATTAAAAATGTTTATTTTAAAACAAGGAAAACCAATCCCGTATAGTAGTAAATGTAAAGGAAATGATGAAGAATTTTTTTTTATTAAAAAGAAATATTGCCGCATTCGCCAACAGGTTATTAGCGGCGTAACTCAGTAAACTCAATTAGGTAATTTAATAAGTTTTTTACGTTACAGTTTTCTCCTAATAAATCTGGTAGAGTATTTGGTATATTTTTTATTGAGCGTTCTGTATGGTATTTTGGACACTCAATTAAAAAATGTACGACGGTAAGAGGCGTAGCACATAAGTCGCACAGGGGGCGTTCACTGGCCGAAAGTAAATAAGAGTGTGTGATCTTAGTGTATTCTACACGTAGACGCTTAGAACCTTTTAAATAAACCGTGTACTAGCATTCTAGTTTTTCCACTGTTTTGTATCTGGTTTTATCGAGCTTAATTTAGATTGCGATAGAAACCATTCGCGCTGCCACTGACCAATCACTTTTTGTTTAAAAAACGTTTTGAGATCTTTACATACACTCTCACGCAGTACTTTAGATTCCACACTTGTTGCTGCATCACGAACATTACTGTCTGCCTTTTTAGTTCAGTTTTTATTAGTTGCTCCAAGAACTGACTCTGAGATAGCGCGTATATTGCAAGAAGAGAGCTGAGCGAGTCACTGATAAACAGAGATTTTGAAATTCTTGAGAGGTTTGCATGTTTTAGGGCGCGTAGAGGTGAAAACACTTGAGCTGGCGGTAGTTTAAATTTAAAAGTAGACGTTGGAGTAACACATGCACAACCAATGCCATTATTAGATTTAAAGGCATCGATAAAGGTGTGTGTGCAGCAAAGGTACTCTCGTTCAAGAACCTCGTGTATTTTGTTTTTTGATAAGTATGTTGTTATTGCATTTTTTGGAGAACTCTGTTAGAGAGGTGTTGCAATTTGGGATTCTTATTAATCATGGTTTCAGATGTTGGATGTTATAGTGAAATACATCTGGGATTGTTGTGTCAAAATTATTTAGAATTGATCTTCAAAAGTCAAGATTATTTTTAGAAAAAGTATTTTCGAAGAGTGGATGATCCTTATTAGCAGCTACAGAAGAAGCGTGTGAAAGTAATAAAAGTGCCCGCCTATACTGTAATGATGGTTCTCCAGTTTCGGAATATAAGTTTTCTATGGGTGAAGTGTGAAAAGCTCCGAGAACGATCCGAAGTGCAGCATTTTGGATTGTATCTAACGGTTTTAGGGTACTCTTGGTTGCGAATGATGAAGAACTGAATGCAATAATTTATTAAAGAAAGTAATATAAATGTTATATTATGTATGTAATAACTTTTATTTCTGATAATGTTAAATATTTTAGTGAATAATATTTAACAAATTAATTTACAGAATTTGTAATAAACAAAACACTAAAATTAGAATACGCAATGTTTTTGTTTTTGCTTAGGTAAATGAGTATTTTCCTATCTAAATTTCGTACTTTTTCTAAATTTGGCTGACTTTGGCAAAAAACCGGCTCCTGCCAAAAAAATAATTAAAAAAACACTAACAAAAACTGGCACAAGCCACCAAAAAAAAAAAAAAAAAAATTAACAAAAACCCCAAAACCCGGGCACGTAGGGCCCAACCCCTTGAGCACCAAGTCGCCGAACTGAGCCTAGGCTCAGAGCGGAGACTTGAGGCCCAAGTAAGCAATTTTAGTTTGCGGATAAGCCACATTAAGATAACAGGATCATAGCGACAATGCGCTGTCCTGAGTTTTGCAATTGGTTAGGAAACCATGTTGGGGTTCTATTATCCAAGACGTCCACATGAAGAGCATTTGGCTGATAGTTGTGCCCCTATCGCGCATCAGAGTGCTATAGGGGGGAAAGGGATGGTCTGGAGCATTGGAGCGCGGTGGGGTGACTGTGGGGTCCTGTATTTTACACGAGTTTACACACCTCGCTCCATTGAATTGTTACACCCAAACATAATTCTTAGGGGTGAACATTTCTCACAGGCTGGGTTTAATCAAATTGCTTGCTTGCTGACTTTGGCTAGACGTCGACGACGGTCTCGCGCGTTCAGACTTATTGATTACGATCTTTAATTATTGCACTGGCGCTACAACAGGGTCTTTTATATTTCAACGACAGGTAACTTGAGGTATCAATTCTCTAATTTTGTTCTTGGTTCAAATGGTGTTCAAATATATTAAGATTAGTACGTAACCAGTTAACAAAAACAAAAGGTGAGTGGTTAAATACTATTTGAAAAACTTAATTTGTTAAAATCGTGGTAGAACTTATTTTTATAGGTTAGGTATTTGTCGATTTATTAGTTTTTAAAATTAAATATATAATTGAGACCGTACGCTACTATTTTTATTTGATAAGCATAATATGCATATTCGGCATGAACTTATTTAGCAAATCCCATGAAAACAAATTTGTAAAACGCTGTTTTTTTAACAAGTGTTAGTTTATCATTATTTACATTTTTTAACGGTTTAAGACTAATAAACTATTGGACTATTTATTAGAGATTCATTAAAAATTTTTTAATAGTTGTTTTTTGTAAAACGTATTTCTTTCATTCGCAAAATTTAAAAATATAAACATTTCTTTAAGCTTTATGTTAGGTATTTTTTATTTTTAGATGAGGATTCTAAGGTCCCTTAATTCACTTCTAAACAACATTTTAATGATTTGGAAATAAATTCTGATCCTTATTCTCCTGATCACTCAGAATATAATCCGGACTCTGATGATTCTTCTGACAATGAACTTGCTCTCGGAAATGGAACTTTACACACTATTAACAACGACTTGCATTACATGGAAGAGTTGCTTGTTACGACAAATAAGTCAAGAAAAAGGAAAAGAAATAAACAAAACTGGAAAAGAAATATTGCAAAATCAAGAAAACAAAGCGAGTAAGCATACTTATTTTCTAGGGGTAAATATGTACCAGGAGTAGTTATGCAGGATGCTTGTTTAGCTACCTGTAAACGAAAATGCACAGAAAAATTTTCCTATGAAGAGAGCTTCTTGATTTTTCGAAGACGTTACCAGTTAGAATCCTACGAAAGAAAACCAGACTTTATTAATCGCCATACAGAAAAACTCTGAGATAGCGCGTTTTTATTCTATTTACCTAAAAATTTAATAGAATCCAGGTTTGTAAAATCATGTTATCAATACACTGGAATTCGAAAAGGAAATGTAGACATAGATATGAAAAAGAGAACTGAAAAAAACACTTTGGTAGACAATCGGAGAAAACATACATAAAGATCACGTCACCTGCTATCCTGGCAAGTGTAAAAAACCATATTGAGAAGTTCCCTGTGGTCAGTTCACATTATTGCCGTTCAAAAACATAATGGAAATATTTATCCTCAGATCTTAACATCATTCTTATGAATTCGTTATACAAGAAAGAATGTAGTAAGAACAATCAAACACCAGTTAACTCTGCCATTTATAGAAAGGTATTTTCAGAGGAATATAACCTTGGCTTCTACCAACCTCGTAAAGACCAGTGTCAAGTTGTATAGTCTACAACTCCCCCTTAACCTTCGAGTGGTTACGTACGGTCCCTGACATCGACGTAGTAGATTTTTCGCGCTAAAACTCAAATGCGCATATTCTGCGCGGCCAGGTAGCTTTCGAATCCTCATCACCACAAGCGTCTATTCATACCTTGTTACAATTCGTCTTCGATGCTCGCGCATCCATGTAATGTCAAATATTTATTAATTATACTTACCAGATTTGATTTGTTAATATTTTAAAATTACAGGCTACTTAATGATTTCATTCGTTTAAATCAGAGTTAGAACGATAATGATAAAAAATATGCGATTAAAAATATTGTCTAGATTTTACTAGAAAAGTTCAATTGCGATTTCCGCAATTTTTGATATTACATTTTTACGTTGTTTTTTTATGAATGTTTTCTATGGTTTTGTGTTCGATTTTTTTATCGCCGACTTGGGAAATCATGAAAATAAAATCGCAATTGTTCTAACATTAACTCGGCTTATTGTGCCCTCTGTACGGTGCAAATATTTAAAATTTAAATTAAGACTGATTACTACTATATTCTATCCCTTTGGTTAAAATTTTAAAGTGAAATTCTAAACTAAATTCTTAACTTTACTTTAACAATAAAGTTTATTAAAATTAAACGTTAACAATAAATTTTAATTACAATAATTACAAAACAAAAAAACGAATTAAATCATATATCAGAACCTTATCTAGGAATAAATTTTATGAACAACAAACCTCTGACAGACATAACCTAATAAAATATTTGACATTACATGGATGCGCGAGCATCGAAGACGAATTGTAATAAGGTATGAATAGACGCTTGTCGTATCACCTCATCACGCTATTCAGTTTTGAAAAATCTGTGGCCGAGTGCGGATAGTTCATATATTATTCGTCCTGGCGGTGTGAGCGATCGAGGTTATCATTTGTTTAACGGTAAGTTTTTGTCGTTTTTGGTCCATAGTCAGTTTAAATAATAGATATTCATTTTAGGAGTTGTATGTGAATATGGCTCACGAAAGAGAACAAATCAGGTTGCAATAACTTTTTAACGAAATTGTTGCTAATTCCGAACCGGAACCAGAAGATGACGACGCAAGTTTGCAAGATGATTGTTTAGAAGATCTAGAATATGATACCAATTCAGAGAAGGATTTCTGCGATAAAGAATATGTCGAAAATCATGTACCAATAGAAGTAATACCGCGCATAGGTATCACGTTTGTTTGGAAAAGATGGAACAAGGTGGAGGAAACATCATGAATTTATTCGTAACTTTCGAACTCGTACTGAAAATCTTCTATCCAATCTGGAAGGACGAAAAGGTGATATTAGGCGAAAATTGGTGATAAAAGAGATTTGGGAATGTTTTTCACTACAGATATTCTAGAAAAAATAGTAGAATTCACCAATAAGTTCATAGCATTGAAACGCTATGACACAGTCAATAACAGAACGGCTCAGTTTCAGTTGATCTTATAGAATTAAAAGCTCTGTTTGGGCTGTTGTACATATCTGGCGCTAACAAAAGCAATCATCAGAATGCTGATGATTTATATAGAATAGATGGAAGGTCGATGGAGATTTATCGCTTTACGATGTTGCTAAAGAAGTTCCAGTTCATTTTAAGACACATTCGGTTCGATGACAAAAGTACTAGAATACAATAGATGAAAAGTTAGAAGTCTTTCGCGGCAAATGTTCATTCAGGGTTTACATACCGAATAAATTAAATCGTTATGGTATAAAAATATATGCTTTAGCAAACGCTGAGATGTATTATACGTCCAAGATGGAAGTATATGTTGGTAGACAGCCAGCAGGAAAATATTTTGTTGATACATCAAATATGTCAATTGTATCTCGTCTATGTGAATCGATTTGGGGAACGGGAAGGAACGTTCCATAATATTTTCTCACAAGCGAAAGAATAAACCTCAAATTCCTCTAGTGCTAACAAAACAAAGGCCAGAAAAAACCAGTATTTTTGCATTTCAAGAGTAGTGTACCCTTGTATCGTATGTACCCCAAAAAGGTGAAAATGTTTTAGTGTTATCTACTGTGCATTACGACGACAACATGATAATGCAACAGGTAAACCAGAAATAATCATAGATTATAATAAGACTAAAGGAGGCGTGGATGTTGTGGACAAAGTCTGCATGGCTTACAATTGCGCTAGAGTTTTATGAATGTCGCTAGGATAAATTACTACATTATATATAAATCGAATACAGACACACGCATTCCTAGACAAAAGTTTTTGGAAGACTTAGGTTTTCAACTTATTGACAAACATATTCGCAGACGAGCCCTAGAACAAAATATTCCAAGGACAATTCGTATGAGGTTAGTGGAAATTTGTGGCATGCAGACAAGAAATTAATGTATCCAGAATAATGTGTATGGAAGCTGTACGTTCTGCAGCAGTAAGAAAAACCGCAAAACTCGGTTTCTTTGTAGGCAGTGTGGCAAAGATATGTGTTTGAAACATTTAACCTGACTATGCGTTGTGTGCAGTGTAGAAGAAAATAAGAAAGCAAACCGACAATAGTTTCAGTTTATGTTGGACATCTGTTGAATAATTTTATTTTTTTTGTGAAATTTTAACCCTTGTCTTTATGTTTGTTGATATTTTGTATTCAAAAACTTGACATGTTTTTGTAAATTGTTTGTCAATTATGTTAGTAGGTACCTAAAAGAAGCCAATTTTTTTAATGTGCATTTTTTCTCGAAAATAAGTAAATATTGATCATTATTTCATACTATATTTATATGTTATTTAAATATAGTTATATTAAATATTTACATCAAAATATTAACAGAAATCACAACCTAAGATATTCATTATTAAAAAAGTCGGTGTCGTAGACCGACGTTACCAACTATGTTACAAGAATTCACGTTACCGGTGGAAGGTTAAGCGATAAAGCATCTATGGAAACCGAATATCTCGCTCACATAGCAGCCAAGAACAGAGCCCGTGATGAAAAGAGATTAAGTAGACAGTTGGCGGAAAATTCTAACGGTACACTTATTAGTTGCAATTTTGATCTTCAACAATTGCTTTTGGTACCAAATAAATGAACGAATAACACTTTATTTTACAAGCAAAGATTAAAGTATTAACTTCACCATTTATAATACAGTCTCTAAACAGGGTGATAGCTTCATGTGGACAGAGGTTAAAGGAAAACGAGGCAGCTATGAGATGGCCACTTGCTTACACCAATACTTTGAATATTTGCTGGAAAGAGTAACTCAGGTTCAGTGTTTTAGTGATAGATGTGGTGGACAAAATTTAAATAAAAACGTCGCTAGTATGTGCTTAACAGCTGTTCAAAATATTTCACATTTGGAAAGCATTAAACTAAACTTCCTAGTTTGTAACACTACCGTGCTACAATAATATTACAAGGCCAGAATCGCTCGTTGTCGAAGAGAATTAGGGCGGGGTTATAGAAACTATATCGTATTTTAAATCCAAGCACAATTAGATAATATGAAGTTATAATTTATTATTGGACGCCACCCCTGGTTTATCCTCGAAGGGAGAGAGAAAAAAAATTAAGATTTATTGAAAGTTTACAAGAAAACTATTCTTTATTATTTCTTAGTAATGAACAAAAAGAAAACATTAAAAGTTACGTCATCCCAAAGGGATTCCAAAATATTATTTTATGTTAACATTATCATAAACAAAAAATCTTTGTATCGTATTAAATTAAGAATTGGTTATAAAGAAAATGAATGTATATATATATATATATTAACCCCAAATTTCGAAATTTGTTTACATTGAAAATAATATAGTTATTTATCAACTAGCAACAATGAAGAAAATAAACCTTTAAATTAAATTAGAACACTTCACTATATTTCATTTTTTTTGAGTTCATAATCATTTCTGTTGTCTTGAAAGTAGGTATAATAAAAATGGTACAACCTTAATCTGCTCTGTTTCTCTTCTTGTTTAATAAGTCACCAAATAAACCATTGATTCAGCTACGTACTATATAAAATCACCACCATCCTAGATAAGAGGGGTTAGGGATTCCAAAAAAAGATACTGCTACTGGGCCATGATCTGGAATAACTCCATAGCAATACTATCTTGCGACGAGTATTAGAAATATAATATCAGCATTATAGCCTCTCCATGAGGGTCTAAAAAAATAAATATCTATCTGAAATATGGACAAGAAAAGGATTTATTAGCTCACCTCTGAATTGAGACCCAATTTGGAAAACACGTCTTAACGGTTGGACGGTCTTAACAGAAAAGAGCGAAGCGCTATCATGGCGCCTGAATCTGGAAATTGGGCGTGAGTGACAAGTTGAAAAATATGCTCATCTACCGGATATATTTGGGAATTACAGAAGAATCCTTGAGTCGGCTACAGGTAGGTACTTGACAGATAGATGGGGCTATTAGTTTTATTAAAAAAAAATATAATCGAAATATATAATGAGTTTCTTTTAAATCTTTTGAAACGGTTACACAGCCCTCCCCACGATTTCAACTGGGTACCAGCGTGGAATCGGACTAGGCATGGTGGCACACCATACTAACCTTTTCAAAAATGGGAATAGATATACGGAGAGGTAAGACAAACAGAATGGACAAATATAGCTACAATCTGACTCACAGATCCTTCTTTCACAACTCACGTGGGAACAACACTCTGAGATAGCG
>NW_027312678.1:0-27040 GCF_040954645.1 Diabrotica undecimpunctata | reverse complement strand
CGCTATCTCAGAGTATAAATTACTGTTTAACATTTAAATATTCTTACTCGATTTTAACAATATATTTTTTTAATGGCTTTGGATTGTTACGGATTGATACAGGTATAAATCACATTACAGATATAAATATTAAATCCTTCTTCTTCTTGTACTGTCTATCCGTTTCGGATGTTGACGACCATCATGGCAATCTGTATTATCTGCAAGAATTAATTGAAATGAAGCACTGGGAACAGTTGAAAATCGAAAAACGGGCAAACCTGAATTATTGTCAATGGAACTAGAAGAGAAAGTTCTCAAGAAAAAACAAGCATATCACATATGGCTTCAATCCAAAGATCCTCAAAACAGAGAAATATACGCTAAATGGAATAGAGAAGGTAAAAAAGACGTGGATAAGGCAAAAACTCTTTAAAATATACGTCCAAGAAGCATTGAGGAATTGGAGAAATAAATGTAGATTTATGGGCATCGAAGTGGGACAAGAAACTCTGTATACATTGTTGTTTGCAGATGATCAGGTGGTGAAAACGCAGTCATAAAAGGCTGTAACCAGTATAAATATCTAGAAAGCATCATATCAGCAGATGGCAGAGTTAAGATAGATGTACAAAACCGAATAACCCAAGGGAAAAAATGCATCCGAATACTGAATTCATTACTGTGGTCTAATAAAATAAAGATGCATACCAAACTTCGCGTATACAGAGCAATTGTGGAACCAATTACCACATATGGTGCCGAATGTTGGACGATGACAAAGAATGAACGAGATAAAGTAGACGTTGTGGAAATGGATTATCTTAGAAGGTCATGTCGAGTATCGAGAATGGAAAGAATCAGGAGTGAGGAAATACGAAACCGTACAGGAATTAGAGATACTCTTTTAGATAGAATACAAGGAAGGCAACTACAATGGTATGGTCACGTGATGAGAATGGAAGAGGAGCGGTGGCCAAAGAAAGCCTTAATGTATGTTCCGCCAGAAAGAAGAAAAAGGGGAAGACCACCAAATTCCTGGAGAAGAGAAATTACAAAAACAATGCAATCTAGAGGCTTAGAAGAGGGAGATTGGAGAGATAGCAAAAGATGGAGGCTGAAATGCGCGAAGCGGCAATCGCCGTAGGACCCCCGTTATATGATGATGATGATTAATTGCAGCAACCCATATCTTTCGCTGTTTCTCATGATGTAACCGAAGTATTCAATTTTTGATGTTTTTATTGTGGTTAATAACTCTTTTCCTTTTTGCATTCTTAATAAAACGTTCTGGTTAGTAACGTGGTCGGTATAGGATATCTTTAGGATTCTACGATAAAGCCACATTTCGAAAGCCTCAATTTTCTTACAGGTAGCGTCTGTAAGAATCCACGACTCAATTCCGTACAACAGTATAGGAAAGATGTATCCTCCAATATTAATTTCACCTAAACATCCCTGGATTAAATTGAAATCAGATTTTAATCTCTCGTTAACTAATTATAATAAGCATCAGACAAATCCACAATTTCTAAGGCAAACTTTTAAAGAATTAATTGCTAACAGATTTGACCAAATTGTATACACGGATGCTTCTAAGAGTCCTCTAGCTTGGATGTGCCGTAACTTCAAACACGATTTAATCATATCTTATAACCTTTCGCACTTCTGCTACATACAAATTGCTAAATTATTCTCTATTCTCCAAGAGACTTCTAAACTTACTAACACCAGAATATACAAATCTAGCAATGTGTACAGACTCTTTAGCGTCTATCTACTCTCTCAAAAGTATATACACGGTACATCCATTGGTTCAAGCTATTCAAAACTCTTTTAATAGTTTAATTTGTTTGGGAGTATCCATAACCATGATCTGGATTTCGTCTCATGTAGGAATCCCTGGTAACGAACTAGCCGACCTCTTTGCAAAACAAGCCGCATCTTCTAATATGGAGACTGAAAACAAACAATTACATACAGATTTATAGTCGTATTTTAAAAATATCATTCAAATGTCTTGGCAAGATCACTTGAATAAAATCCCTTCCAAGCTTCGTGATACCCATCCTGCCGTTAAAAAGCTTGAATTTAAAAATAAACTCTTAATTCGCCGACTTAGATTCGGTCATGCAAGACTAACTCATAAACATTTAATGGCTTCTCAAGATCCACATACATGTACACACTGTGGTAATATTCTATTTGGTAAACATATTCTTGTAGACTGTCTCTATTTCAACAACAAAAAACGGGTGTGGCAGTCCAGTGGGACTGCCGGTAGAAGTTATACTTCTATACACGCGTTCGCCGTTAAAAATTTATATAGGAGTCAATCTGCACAATCATTACATATGTAATTCTATAGGTAAGAGAGAGCAGAAAGAGAAAAAAGAATTAGTTATATAGGTATATGGTGCATCGTTTGCTGTATATAAACATTTGACCTGTAATAGGAGTATAGTAAATGAAGTATTGTATCAATATTTTAATGAAAATATATATTTTTATTTTTATATATGTATAAAAGGAGTTGAATCCAAAAAAAATTTACACATACTCTGCAGTAAAATTCATTGTTTTATTTGTTATTAATATAAAAAATTACAATACAATAAATACACTGCAACATAATTCAATATAATAATACAATACAAATTAAAATGTAATATTCATAAGTATTTAAAACTGTCAATATACATAACTTACTTTACGAAGATAAAAATAAAAAACCAAAAACTCGGATTATGTTGCAAATTTTCATTTTATTTTAAAATTTATGTTTTTTGCGTATATTACATATATTTAATAAGATTAAGGTGAGTTTTTTAAATATTTCAAAAATAAAAAAGAAATTCATAATTGGGATTCGAACTCACAACCACCAACGTATGAACCAAACATGTAAAGGATTTGCCAATTAGACATGACACTAATGGATTTCAAAATTGACAGTTTTCGGTAAAACAGTGATTATTTTGAAATACAAAAGCCTAAAATAATTATAAACGTTTAATTTTAAATATCACAAAACATATCACATAAATAATAATATTAATACATATTATATTATATATAATATTATATATAAATATATATATATATATATATATATATATACAATATTATATATATATAATATATATATATAATATTAAATACAAAAAGGAACATCTTTATTCTCGAGAGAGGAAAAGAGAGAGAAAATATATCTTCTGTCTCTCTCTTACTCATTATCTTACATATGTAATGGTTTCACAGATTCACTCTCATGCAAAAATCCAACGCCGACCGTGCGTATAGAAGTATAACTTCAAAAAAGAATCTTTTGAGTCGAAACTTACAAAATATTCTCAGCTCGCCAGATCAATTCCAAAACCTTATTAATTTCCTCTAAACACTGGCTTTTTAACACAGGTAACTTGTTTGTTATGTAATTAATTTAATTTTGTAAATCATTTTTATAAACTTTTGGAAAATTTTGTTTTTGTACGATACTAATACATAGTCAATTTAATTTTTTTTGTAAATATGTAAATATTTTTAAATTTATTTTACTTTAATTTTATTTCCAATATTCTGCCATAAGCCACATTTTTCTTTCTTTCTTTAAGTTTTCTTAAAGTTTATTATGACGTTTCGATTTCCACTTCGGGAATCTTTCTTATTTTGTGTCATGTATATCCTTGTTCTTTACTCCTAAAACTGTATTTTTATTGAATCCACATAGTGGAGATACAAGAAATTAATGAAGAACAAAAGTAGAACCCATAACAACAGAGGAACTAGAAAAGGCAATTGAAAGAGTTAAATTAGGCAAAGCACCAGGCAAGGATGATATCACCCCGGAAATGATAAAATTCATGGGAATAGAGGGAGTGGACAGCATGAAAGAACTAATGAATGATATCATAAAAAGAGCAGAAATACCACAGGACTGGAAGAAAGACATTATACTACCAATACACAAAAAGGGCGACAAGAGAAACTGTAATAATTACCGAGGTATTACTATATCAAGTATTCCTGGGAAGGTATTCGCAAGAATAATAGAAACAAGAATAAAAACCCAAATAGAACCAACTATGGAAGATACACAATGTGGATTCAGGAAGGACAGAAGCACGCAAGACCACATATTCACAATAAGACAAATAAGTGAGAAAGTAATCAATAAAAATAGAGAAATACATATATGCTTTATTGATCTGGAAAAGGCGTTTGACAGAATACAAAGAAAGGACGTATGGAGGACATTAAAGGAAAGAGGAGTTGACAGGATAACAATTGATGTAATAAAGGATATGTACAATAATAATACAAATACGGTGAGAACCAACAACGAGGAATCCGAAGAATTTACTACAAGTCAAGGCCTCAAACAGGGATGCGTGTTGAGCCCACTGCTGTTCTCAGTGGTACTGGATACAGCAATAAAGAAAGCCAAGAGAAGAATGAGAAAACTAATATTAGGATACTGGCAAATGAAACAGACTCAACTATCAGAGCTTCTATTCGCAGACGACATGGTTTTGATAGCAGAAAACAGAGAAGACCTTCAGAACAACCTTGAAATCCTAGAAGAAGAACTGTCAAACATAAATATGAAAATAAATACAGAGAAAACAAAAACAATGATAATTTCAAATAAGAGAAAGACACACGCAATACAATTAAACGGAAAACAACTAGAACAAGTGGAACATTTTAAATACCTAGGAGCAATAATTGAATCAAACGGTAAACAAGACATGGAAATAAATGAGAGAATGGGACGAACAGGAAGCTTATTTAACACTATGAAAACAACATATTTGGGAAAAAAAGAAATACCGGAGAAGGTAAAAACGGCAGTCGTTAAATCAGTAGTTAGACCTACAATCATGTATAATAGCGAGTCATGGACATTGGCTGGGAGACAAAAATCTCGAGTCAATGCTATGGAAATGAGGTTCCTGAGGAAAATAGCAAACAGAAAGAGGACAGACAAAATACGAAACGAAACAATCAGACAAAACCTAAAACTAGAACCAATAAACGAAAAAATAGTAGAGGGGCAACTAAGATGGTTCGGACACGTGTGTAGAATGTCGAATGAAAGATTAACAAAACGAGTGTTTGAAACGAGAATGCAAGGGAAAAACAAACGAGGAAGACCAAGAGTTAGGTGGGTAGACGAAATCAGAAAAGAAGTTGAGAAGAAAGGATTGACATGGGAAAGTGCACGAAATCTAACACAAGACCGGATAGCATGGAGACAACAGTGCAAATCTTAACCCCACCAGCCTTACACCTAACGGTAGAAAGGCTTAGGACTAAGTAAAGTAAAGTAAAGTTGTTTCAGGGTTTCTTCTTCTTCTTTAAGTGCCATCTCCGCGACGAAGGTTGGCAATCAACATGACTATTCTGACCTTCGAGGCAGCTGCTCTGAACAATTGTCTTGAGCTGCAACCAAACCACTCTCTCAGGTTCTTCAACCAGAAAACGCGTCTTCCTACGCTTCTACTACCCTTTACTTTTCTTTGAAATATGAGTCTCAAGATATTGTATCTTTCGCCTCTTATCACATGTCCAAGATATTGAAATTTCCTTTCTTTTATTGCATTTTACATTTCCCTTTCTCTGACTATTCTCCGTAACACTTCTGTATTCGTGACTCTATCTACCCATGGAATCCTTAACAATCTTCTAAATGTCCACATTTCAAACGCGTTAAGTCGATTTATTGTATTCCGGTTTAATGTCAATGATTCAGCTCCATAGTAGAGTACACTGTGTACATAGCATTTAATTAGACTTATTCTGAGGGCCAATGTCAGATCTTTGCTGCATAAAAACTTTTTCATTTTTATTTAATTCTGACTCTTATTTCTGCAGTATAATCGTTATTTTCTGTAATTATCGTTCCCAAGTAAGTAATATCTTTTTACTCTATCAATCTGCTGGCCGCCTACCGTTAATATTTCGTTTGTGTTGTTGTTTTTACTAATTTTTATAAATTTGTTTTTTTGATGTTAAGAGAGAGTCCGTATTCTCCACTATATCTTAATATTTTGTTCATTAATCTTTCTAAGTCTTCCAAGTTGTCGGCTATTATGACTGTATCGTCTGCATACCTAATATTGTGAATTAAACTTCCGTTCACTTTTTTGCCGACTGTCTCGTTTACCAAAGCTTCTTGTATGATTTCTTTAGAATAAGCATTAAATAATAACGGCGACAGTATGCAACCTTGCCTGACCCCTCTCCTTATCTCAACTTTTTCTGACACTTCTCTTCCAATTTTCACATTTGATCTTTGACTGTAGTATAAATTTGATATCAATGTTACATCCCTCACATCCAGATTCTTGTTTTTGAGTACTTCTATAAAGCATACATAAAGATCTCGATTAACATTGAAACATCTTTGGGTCAGCACGTTAAAAGAAAATAGTGCCTCTTTTGTGCCCACTCCATTCTAAAATCCAAACTGGGAATCACTAATATTCATCTCGAGCTTAGCGTGTATTCTGTTATGGATGATTTTTAGCAGGGTTTTTACGGTTTGTGACATTAGACTAATCGTTCGATAATCACTACATTCTTTGGCATTTACTTTCTTTGGTAGGCAAATAAATGTTGATGTCAGCATTTCATGTGGAATGATTCCTGTGGAATAGATTGTGTTCAGTAGTTAGACTTAAAGATCTATGTTTTTTCATTGACCAGTTTTAGCAATTCACTTAGTATTTTATCTGGGCCAGCAGCTTTATTATCTTTCATGGACTTTACTGCATGCATAACTTCTGACTTTGTTATTTCGGGTCACTCGTCTTTACTCTGATTATCGTTACTCTGATTATGTATTTTCCTGTCACTGGTCATGGAATAATTCCTCTATATATTTTTTCCATCTTATTAATTTTTGTTCTGTCTCCACTAAAATGTTTCCTTGTTTGTCGATTATTATGCTTGAGGTTTTTTGTTTTGCTACCCCAGCTAATTTTTTAACTTTCCTATGGAGATTGAAGTTATTATATTTGTTTTGTAAGTCTTCTATTTTTTTGGCATTTTCCAGCGAAATAAGTTTCTTTAGCCTCTCTTATTTTCCTTCTTATTTGATTATGCAGCTGTTGATACTAAGTTATGTTGATATTCTTTTGCCTTCTTCTGTCCTCCATCATTTCCAAGATTTCTTCTGTCATCCAATCTCCTTTCTTGCATCTGGTTGTTGTAAGTTCTCTGTACTGTACTGTAAGTACACCCAAACACCGCTCCAAAATCTTTGCTAGGTTATGTTAAATAAGCAACTGTTAGAACTTACTACGTTTTGATATTTACTTCCTTATATCGCCGTTGGGCAAAGCGCCATCGATATAAATTTTATTGTGCAAATAAAACATGGCACATACTACCTATTTAGCTTATGATTCGCATTTGTAACAAAGTGGCACTTACAACGTTTTGCATATGGAACGCTTAAATTATAGTTTTTATTGGGTCCGAATATATTCTTTTGCTTTTCTTCCAAATGTAAATGTAATAAATGAAATACGATTTTTAATAATAATTTTCATCATATTCTCTTTATATGTTTCCCTCCCTATGTAATTTGATCTAGGGGAGATTGTGATTAGCTCTCTGAACAGTTAAAATTGTCCATTAATAAATCTATACCTTACAGCATTGCTCTACTACTACGTCATTAAATTGAGATTTTCCTCATCATAACTGGATGATGGTCACAAAGCAGATTGTTGTTTGATATACTAATACCCAAATTGCGCCATAGTAGAGCCAAGGGACTATTGCGTTGTCATGAATGCAGAACGAATTTATGAATGCCATTTGAATTAATTAAAAGCATTATTATAAACCGAATTAATATCGAGGATTAAGTGCAGCCAGGCTGCTATTTAATTTGCACTGACACAAGTCCGCTCCTATTTGCATATATGTGTCTGGTTTTGCGTCACAAACAGTACAATTATATAGAATTATTCTACGAAAGGATTTGTCGGATTAACATCAGAGAAAACAACAATTTCCGAGTCACCAACTCTTCAAAAGTAACAAAAGATACTTTGTGCTTAATGAATTACAAATGTTTAAGTTTTAAATTAAATTAACGCAGTTCAGATTTAAATTATTAGACAAATATACGTTTAGTTTTAGTTTAATAAAACCAAAATTTACAGTTTTGCATAGTTTTCATTGGTTCTGAAGTACTATATATATATATATATATATATATATATATATATATATATATATATATATATATATATATATATATATATATATATAAACTATAAAAGATATTTCGAAGAAATGAAAGTCCATTATCTTTGGATTACCTGTAGTAAACAAAATTTAAAGATATGCATAAATTATTTTCATTGTAAAATATATTCGAGTGACGGAGTAAGTGAACTGAACAATACGACCGGGTTTTCCAAATGGATTTGTACAGTGAATAAAGACAATAGGGTAGAATTTAGAAATTATATTTCTCCGTTAGTTCTTAAGAATTTGTAGAAACCGATTAGCATGTTAATAGTTTTTAGGAAATTTATAATTTTAGGTAAAATTGTTGTTTGTCATCTAAATGGTAGATGGTGGGAAGTATGAGGAACTCTGATTGGAGGACATTGAAAATTGAGAGAGATAGCTAGGTGGAAGAGGTTTAGCTGAATTTTTGAGGGAGAAAATAGAATGAGTTGTTTTCCAAGGGTGCAAGGCGAACGGTCGTTGTTCTTTGACGGTTCCCAAGTGATTGTAAGCATTAGAAGTGAATGTTTGTGAGTTTTCGTGGACTAAGTGTATCCTGACGAAAGCTGATCCAGTAAAATATTGTAAGTCATACTTTTCTACTTATATATTCCAAGAGTCACTGTTCAGGCCGGAACGAGAGATTCAGTTTATCAAGAGGAGAAGAGGCTAGCATCTTTTGAACGATACGTGCATCTGAAGGAGATCATTGAAGACGAGAGGCTCGCAATAATTTGTTGTTAGATTGCTGATTACCTAGGGAACTGCTAAGAGTAGATAGTGTAGGCTACAAGGAACAAGGATTTGGACAACTCATCATCAGAGAGATAGATTTTTTTTACCATTCGTCAGTTTTTCCTTTATCAACAAAGTTTTTTTAATTGCTTCAGAAAAGATAGAAATATTTATCAGGAGATATAGAACAACAATTTTGATTTGAAATTTTAAATTATATAGTATATAATATTAATTTTTGAAGGTTCACGTACGTAGAACAAAATTTTGATAATCATTGTATGATATATTTTTTGTTTACGATATTTGAGTGTGAATTTTATTTCAATATATAATTTTGTATCTAATATTTGTATATTATTCCGGTATTCCGCAGACCTTACCTATCATATGTAAAGCATAGATATTGAAGCATGAATATAACCCTGAGATAAGAGAATTAAATAGTGTGATAAAATCATAATTGCATCATTTAATTAATTAATTAATTAGCTAATTAATTGCTTGGCGCATCTCTGACTTTTAATATCACATTAATATATATATATATATATATATATATATATATATATATATATAATGAAACGTACGTCGATGTGTAGGTAATTATCATTGATACCTACTACTGTCAATGTAATAATTACGAAATGGCTATTATCCTGGTGAATGGATTTTATAAAGTTAAATTTAGTAAATATATTATTTATTATAATTTTTATGTATTTGGATTAGTGTTCGACGACGAATAGGATTAATAAAAATATGATGGAAAAAAGATTAAAAAGTAATCTTAATATTATTTATACAATCTGCCAAAATAATTAATTTTGTATCAATTCTATTCTATCGATTCCCCTGTCGTCGTTCGTGCAGTAAAGAGCTACTTACTGTCAACGAAGAAAAGAGGTGCGTGTTTGTGCCAAATAGAACAAAAGCAAACCTATCCTTGTAAATTGTACAGGTATTTTGAGCATTGCACTTTGTTGTAACATTATTTTGAAGTTTAGTTTGATAAAAATAATTTTTTATTCATTTTTTTGTTACCAAAAATTTGACATTTCTGACTGATTCTTTATGAATAAGTTGGAGGCAGGGTTACCCCCTGATCCCAATGTAAATAAAAAATTAAATTCAATTTTCAATATTTATTTCAAAAAAGATGTTGGCCCGTTTTTTGTGTTTTTATAGAGTCAACAAATATAAATAATATTAGAGTTGGTATTTGTAATAATACATATAAAAATTGCGAGAGATATTTTTAATTTAAAATTAAATAATATTATTAAAATTCGAAGCAAAGGTTCAAACAGAATTTCTGTAGAATTTAATAATTATCAATCTGCAAATACATTCCTAAATAACAAAAATTTATTAGATCAAGGTTACAAAACTTATATACCTTTTAATTATATATCTTGTAAAGGTATTGTACGCCAAATAGATGTTGAAATAAATGAAAATGAACTTATTGAATATTGTTCTACTAACAGCGATATTAAAATTTTAAATGCTAAAAGGCTAAACAGAAGAGTAGTCAAAGGGGATACAACTACATATAAACCTACAGGTACAGTTTTGTTTACATTCAGTGGTGTTTTAATGCCTAAAATAATAAATTTTTATGATTTACCAAAATTGGTTAATGTGTACATTTCCCCAGTAACACAATGTTACAACTGTTTGAGATTTGGACACACCAAAACGGATTGGGCTACGGTGGGGTAGCTACCTGTATTAAAAATTCTATTTCATTTCAGACTATTAAAAAATATAATCCAGACAAAAAATATAATTTAGTACATTTGAAATAATAATAACAGATAAAATGTCAGTGAATAGCACTGGTTCCGTTTAAAACATGGCTGATTCCGTCTGCGCGAACGAGATGCACGTACTTTCTTTTTCAAGCAGAGTGGGGCTTCTGATTGTTTATTATCTGTGCCCAAAGACAACGTCAAAATTTATAGTAAACAAGGTATCAAAGACATGCCGTATTGTTGATCCTTGTCATCCAGTTAGAATCTATTAAGATGGCATCACGTGACTAAAAACGACCTCACTTCGGCCATATTGTTAAGATTGTTTTGACACTTTTGACAGATCGTATATTTTTGTTTACGTTTGTTGTTTTTTGAATATTTTTAGTTTTATAATACTTTTATAGAAACTGTAATTATATATTGTGATAGTTCATAATAATGGTTTCTTGTTCTCAACGTAGTTGCAGTAGCAGAAGCAATGTTAATAAAAAATCTTCAGGAATGACGTTTTACAGGTTAGTATACAAATATGTAAACAAAGTAATGGCCCGTACTTCAGAGAATAAATGAATAGTATTTGACTGTATTAATTTATCTTTATGTATAATATATCGTGTTTTTAGTGTTTACTGCGGGATAAATAAATCATAGTTTATTAAAAATGCATTGCACTTTTTTAGATTATGATTAAATCTTCTGAATAACTAGTCATATTTTTATAGTAATTTTAATATTATTGAGTCCGGCCATGACTCCACCGCCATATGGGTATCATCGTTAGCCACGCCTACCTACGCCGCTTTTAATACACACGTTAATATGCTCATAGCTTCTCCATAGATTCTAACTCGATTATCCTTGTTTAACCTTTTGTGATTTCTATGGACAAGCGGCTTAATTTTGCAATATAAGTTTCTTTGAATAAAAAAGAGACCTAGTATACCAAGTAATTCGTGAATAATTTCATGCAGGGGAAAAGATAGAGTGGACGTACTATAAGAAGGTATTACCCGAATACAACAACAACTAACAACGAATATGCCGCAATAAAAAACTAACAATTGACATTTACCAGGAAAATCATGAACTATAAAATAACTACTCGCTAAGAATTTTTGCTTAGTTGAGAAGTGGAATGAAATTTTAGATTCCCCATGTTTCTAATTACATCTTTATTAACGTCTGTTTTACCTTGCAATTCTTAGAAGGCACAGATTAAAGCAGAAATCTGAATTTGATTTCGACAATTAGAACTCTTCAGATTTCGTTTCGTGATTTATCATCAGATGTCGCTATTGCGTCCATATCGAAGCAATTTTAGTGTGGCTTTTACTACGACGAAAGATTGTTTTCACGTTCAGAGCGCTTGTGAATAGCCGCTCCGAAGATTCCTTTTAGGATGAAATACGTACAAGCGGATACACAAACGCACTGTACGTTAAATCAAATCTTAACTGTCTTTCATTTTTTTTTCTTTTCCTTTATTTTTTTCTTGAACTTTGTTTTCGTTTTTAATGGCCAAGACTAGCAACATCTAAGTATCTTTTCCTTGTAATAAGTTACTTTGTCATAAATGTGTAATCTGTTGAATCTCTTCTCCATTTAAATGTATAAGTACATCTCCCAATTGATCAAAAAAAGTTTATCTGTTATTCTCATCTAGTTTGACTTAAGGAACATCCGCACATAGATAATAAAAATGAAACACACAGTTATTTATATTTTTTTGATTAAAAAGCTTTATTAAATCAGACATTTACGTTGATTTTTTACTAACAAGAGTTTTGAAGTGTGCTTCCGTCACAACCTTTCACTAACAATAATTTTTAAATGCATCTAGTTGTTTTTTGCATTTTGGACATATTTAATATATATTATTTTTAGATATTTTCAGTTACAAGATCAGATACAGTTCTGAAGATAATTTTTCCGTTCTGTTGAAACTTAATTTTCCCTATTCCATTCAGAACTACACAGTGTATTTTTCAATAATTCCCGGAATCAGCAGACCATGTTGAGATATGGTTTCCCTCGCTATTCATGAGAAATCCCAATTTTTCAGATTAAAATCTATCCTTAGGCAGTGACAGAGGAATAGATAGTTTTAAGAGAACGAAAAATGGCTTATCCTTCAAGCAGATTTGGGTTAAGTTTTCTTCTAAAATATTCATCTAATTTGTCAAGATTAAGCAAAAACTAAAATTAACATTTGTGATTTAAAATAGATAAAGTATTATATCAAAATAAAGTATATAGTTGTATTTAATTTAATTTTCATGTTATTTTTAACGATAGTTTTTGAAATCTTCAACTTATTTTCAATATTCTCATTGGTATATCTTTCAAGCTTAAATAGTTAACTAAATGCCTTCTAAAATTGTAAAAATTATAAAATTGTAAATACTATGATCATAACGGTTGCATATCTTTCGGAAAATACACGTTTGTTTTCAGTTTAGATATGAGAAGTTATATCAAAATTTTTCCGTGTCAAATACGTATTGGACGTTAAAATGTTAATATAATTAATGTTGATATTATCACTACTTTTTAACAAGAACTACGTAGAGTTCATAAATTCTAACGCTGATGATAGCAAGATTCTTCTTTAGATGCATTCTGGACAGATAGGAGAGTTGCCAATATTGTACCACTTAACATATTTCGAATTTTAATTTAAATAATATACGTAATATTAAACTGTACGATGTATTAGGATAAATAAAAAACATTTACACGCACATGATAAATTTTTGTAACTTGAAATCATTGATTTGACTGTTAAAAAAGTATGTTTTCCTCGTACGTTGCAAGTGGTACAATTTAGAAAACTAAGGTGACCATTTTATCCGCATAGCCCAGGACATGATGTGTGTCATTGGCAAGTCTAGTTATCACTCCATTCATGAACAGATTCTACAAAAGAGGAGATATCACTCCTCTGGACAGCGTCTGGCTGCTTCTGGTCAAACTGTATATCACAAAGCGTTGCATATATTACAAAGCTCAGCATACAGTATACCTATCTGCAGTAGATTTGTCTTTTCCTTGTAGATATGTCACCCTTATGATTATCTGATGCTCTCTGTATATCAAGAAATGCACCCAGAAAATCACACTATACTACACGTACATACCCTAATTATACGCGTAGTAACCTATATAGAGGGATCAGTGTATAGTAAAATAAATTTTATTGTGAATACCATTAATCATGTTTTGTTTAATACAATGTATTTGTTTAAGACAAAAATCAATTTGGTGGGATGAGGAATGTAATACACAGATACAGTTTAAGAAGAATGCTCTTAAAAAATACAAAAGCGCATCTACACTGAATACCTTTCTTGAATATAAAAAGATAGAAGCTACAACTAAAAAAATGTTTAAACACAAAGCCAAAACAACATGGATTAAATTTTGCTCCAGTCTTAACTCTAGTTGCCCATCACAAATATGGAAGATGGCTAACAAATTAAACAACAAAAACGAAAACATCAAACATGCTCCTTCTGCAGTTGCAGAAGATATTCTTCAGAAGTTATGTCCACCATTTGTTGACAAACATATACATCCAGAAGAACATTATTTACATCCAGAAGAACATTATTTATTAAAAGAAATAACATCATCTGAACTGGAATATACTATCAAGATATCCAAAAACACAGCTCCAGGTCCAGATCAGATTTCTTACATTATGTTACAAAAAATGGGTGTACTGGCTAAAAGACTACTACTACATATTTATAACTGTATTTTGCAAACTGGAATACCCCCTTACAAATTTAATGATTGATATTTGTTATATTAATTCTAAAACCGGGAAAAGACAAAGATAATCTGGAATCATATAGACCAATAACATTATTGTCATGCATTTTTAAAACATTTGAAAGAATTCTAAAATTGAGAATGGAAATTTGGTTAAGGCGGCATAATATTCTACCAGCAACACAATATGGATATAAACAAGGCTATGGAACCACGGATGCAGTAGTTCGTCTGACTACAGATGTACAAATTGGTTTTTCTAATTCCATGACAACAGGTGCATTGTTTATTGACATAAAAAGTGCATATGACAATATTGATTTATACTCTGTGATAAACTTGTGTTTCTTGGCATTCCAAAATCGATAGCACATTTACTATCAAATCTATACAAAGACAGAAGTGTATCGATAAGAGTAGGTCACAATATTATTGGACCCAAGATCACATCAAAAGGTATTCCACAGGGAGCTGTTTTAAGTCCACTTTTTTTTAATTTGTACACATACGATTTGCACAATTTATGGTCTCCCAATATTGTTTGCTTACAATATGCTGATGATATTGTCATCTACTCACATAAGAAAACGTACAGTGAAAGCACTACTGAACTCAAACATATTATGTACAACTTGGATAATTGGACTTGGTTAAATGGATTCAATATTTCGTACCAAAAATGTGCCGTAGTATTTTTTTCAAGAAAACACCCTATTAAACATCACGCTGTAACCTTACATGGCAATGATATTCCAATTGTTTCGGAATTTAGATATCTGGGTGTCGTACTTGACAGAAAATTGCTTTGGACTCAACATATTAATTATACAATTGATCGCTGCAAAAAAGGTATTAATTTTCTTAAAATGGTGTGTAAGAGATCGTGGGGTGCAGATCAAAACATTGCATTGAATTTTTATAGAGCCTATATAAGATCTATAATAGATTACTGTTGTGTGGTATATGGGTCAGCTAGCATAACCAATTTACGTAAACTTGATAGAATCCAATTTAAAGCTCTAAGGATTGTGTTAGGATTGATGAAAAGCACTCCAAATGAAGCCACCCTAGCTCTAGCATCTGAAAACCCACTCTTATTGCGCAGAGAATATCTGGCAAGCAAATATTTCCTAAACCAACATTATCGTGGCACTTATAATGCAAAAATAATTAATAAATTAAATACAGCTGATTTAACATCTACATACTTCATTAAAAAAACTCCCCACCACTTGCAAGAGCAATTATAACTTGCAACGAACTGAAGTTAATAAACTCCCCTTGTAACGTTATCTGGGAATCGTTGGATATACAACATCTAACAAGTGTTCTAGCTACAAATATTATTATCCCTAAATACCAAAATGAATTTTGCTACACTACTCTTAAAGAAATCTTAAGTGGCTATTCAGATCAAATTGTGATCTATACAGACGGGTCAAAATCACCAACATGTACAACCAGTGCTTACTTTGTACCAAAAATGAAGATTAAAAAATCATTTATTTTAAATAATCAATCCAGCATTTTTTCTGCTGAATCATGTGCTATATACAAAGCCTTGAATTGTGCTGTGAAAACCAGTGGAACAAAATTGTCATATGCAGTGATTCACTGTCAGTATTACACTCCTTGCAAAACTTTAAATTCACAATAAATAGCAATATATTCATATTAGAAATTTTTCAACAGTTACTAAAACTATCAGATCCATATGGTACTAAATTTCTATGGTTTAAGGGACACTCAGATATTGTTGGCAATACTATTGCTGATTCTATAGCTAAAAATACATTACAGCACCCACATATGGTGATAGAAGAATTTAACACATGTGACCTACTTGCCTATATCAAACAACATATTAAATTTAAATGGGACAGACAATGGATTCAGTTTGGTGAAAGCAGGGGCACTAATTTATACAAATTACAACCAACAGTAGATGTAAAACAATTTTACAAAGATGTCACACTAAGCAGAAACACAGTGTCAACTGTCTTAAGATTAAAAGTAAATCATGGATGTTTTCCGAAACATCTACACAAAATAGGAGTTCTCCCAACAGACCGATGTGAGTGTGGGACTAGTATAGCTGATTTAAATCACATATTCTTCAACTGCCCCCTACATCGTAATACAAGTACGTGGCTGCTAAAAGAATTGATAAAAGAGGGTTTAAGTACACCATTAAACGTAAATCTTCTATTAAGTGAAGACAATATAAAAATCTTTAAAATAATTATGATATTTCTTGCAAAAATTAAATTAAAGGTATGAATATAAAATTGATCGTATGCGTGAATATTTCCTTTGTATGTTTACCATATACATATGTTGCCCACCTACCTAACCGTGGTTTATGTCTTGTTTGTTACAATAAAGCCGCTCTGATGAATCCCTGAGCGTGAAAAGTGTCCTCCTTGTACAATCCTGTATGAATGAATACTAATATCTATATGTAATTACGTGGCTAAAGGTTTCAAGACAAAGCCATTAAAAAAAAAAGTTTAATACAATGTATTTTCCAATGTGAGAAATTATTCAGTTTAAACGTACATACATTCAAAGCAAAAAAAAGTTTGGGTTCCAGGTTGGACTCCTGCACAAATTTCGTGGCTCCATGAACGACATTTGGGGCATTGGATCATGTCTTTAATTCCTTTTTCCTTGCAAATTGAACAGAACCACTCATCAGCACACATCTCTATAACAACCTAAGGTTAATTTGAGCTTGATGCGACATTTAGAAGAGCAGACTCTAAGATTTTTACATTTCTTTTTTGCTTTTTTTCTTTGTTTTCTTTGACAACTTCTTTGCTTCTTTTAAAACTAGTTGTACTTTCTAGTTTTATTATGGAGCACTTGTTAGTTTCTTGAACGATTTCGGTTTAACCTTCCCCAATTTCACTTTTATTTGTTTTATCTATTTCTGCGCTAACTGTAGCTGTTAAGCTAATTCTAATTCATTTTTATAGGGACTTCCCGTCAAAACCATTGCTTTTTGTGAGTTCTGTTTTTTGATTTTGGATGATGTTGCGGTATTATGGAAATTAAATCCATTAAAATGTTAAGTTTTGGACTTGTTTCATGGGTTTTTTAGTAGGCCTAGTGGATGTAGTAGTCGTAGTTAAACTATGTTTGGGACTAGGTAGTTCAGGCTAGATTATTTCGGACTCTACATTAGCTCATGTTGTACACCTAAATGGTTTATTGTTTGTATCATTAGCCTCTTCATTTTCACCATCTTTCCGAGTTTCACTGCCTTCATGGTCATTTAAATTTTCAGCCGCACAAAAGTCATGATCTTTGAAGACCATGCGATTAATAGGCCATACTTCATTAGTTCGGCAACCTTTGACTGCAATTTTAATGCTTGCTGCTCTCCAATAAGCTTCAGAAATCAAGCCAGCGACGTAAACTTGTCTAACACATAATTCGGGGTTAAAATAAAGCCACTTTTCAACTAATTGAGTGTAGTAGCCTTCGAAAGACTTAAAGAATAATCTATCCAAAGATTGTACGCGATGGGTCGTATTCCTGAAAAATTTTAGCATTATTACACCGTGCTTCCTAGCACGTAAAATTTCTTTAAAATTTTTATAGTCCATCCAGAATCAAAAGAACTTTTTTTTACTGTTTACAGAATCGAAAAATACTGGACCCATTTTACAAAGAGTTTACTAGTCGTGTAGCCTGATTCTGATATCTCAACCATACTCGCTCTTAGAGGATTAACCCTCATCATTATTTATTCGCATACGCTTAAATATAAGCATAGGTGGAACTTAAATTCCTTAAACACTCGCACAGCAAACAACTGTCGTGTTGACTCCACGTTCTCCACTGGACACTGACCCAACTTACCTTTTACTTTTTTTGTGCGGGAACCTTTTGGAATTTGACTTCACAGTGCTGACACCCGTTTCATCAACGTTAAATATGCGAGTTGCATTAATATTATTCTGGTCTATAATTTTTTCCAGAAGGTTGAAAAAGACGTAAACATTCCTTTTATTAAATCCTTTTTCGCGCATCATGGACGTTGCTTGAGGTTCTCTCAGAAATATTATGTCCTTATGACTAGCTTTGAAAGCATAAAACCAGTTCTTTCCTGCCATTTGGGATTCTTTAATAAAATTATTACGATTTGAAATGCAAGCCGTTAACCATCATTGATTGTGAGGTCAAACATCAACGTCTCCAGTTTTAAAATGTGATCAACTAGCTCCTTGTCCACTTCCTCGGCCAAAAGCCTTCATTTCTTTATTTGCCTTAACATTGGTCCTCTTAAGGTGACAAAGAAAGATAGGATTAGGGACTGTATACTGATTGCAGCATTCATTCAATCCCATGTCTCCATTACGAAATGTTTAAAGAATATACACAAGGAAAATAAATTCCTGCAGCTGGCTGTATACCATGTATCACAGAAAAAGATTTAATCTTTGTATGTAGGTATATTTAAAAACACTTAAAAGGGCTACATCAAAAAACACAAACGTTTTTGGAATAATAATTCCATCATCAGGTTAAAAAGCAGGTTAACATGCCTGAGCCACCAAAATATTAGGGTACAACCCTTTACAAAAAAATGAAGTTAGCAAAAAATGTGCATGTTGTTGTTTAGAAGTGAGTGATGTTTAATACTTTATCAGATTTTGTTTAAAGAGTCCGGAGTCTTGTCGTTTACATTCCAAGTCCCATATTTTCCTTTGGGCATCTAAAACACACAAGAACGGTGTATGTTATTTATTTATTTTTTCAAATAAGTTGGTCTTAAATACCCAGTGGTATCTAAAATTGTACTGGTACAATATAGGCAACTCGACGTGGTGCAATATGAGAAACTTGCACTTTATCTAAATAAACTACAATTCCTAACCTAAAAATATCCGGCAAAGGGAAAAACTCCTAAGTGTTTTACACACCTAAATACATGCTTTTCTTGTATTTATGAACTAAATGGTTTGCACATACCTTTACACATGCTGTTACGTATGGAACTAGAAAACTATACTGAAACACCATGAAATATAAAAAATTTGATGAACAAATCGACACTTGCGAACGTTGTAAAACTTCAGTACTCAGCGATAAATACAGCGGTGGTACAATATTCCGGCTACTTTCTCCTAGGCCACGCTTATCGACTTAAATCTCCTTTTTTTTTAGGTACTGACTATAGTACTAGACGTATTTGTCATTCCGCCAGCACCATTAGAGTCTGTAAGCGGTAGATTATTGTGTTTACTGTTAAATCCATTATTTCATGAAAAATTTACACAAGACAGTACTAAAAAATTTAATTGCAACCTAAGAAATGATCAATGAAAATATCTCAAGTAACTATTAATAGAAAGGAAGTACTGTAATACAAAAAAAGATGGACAGTGTTTGAGGAACCTGCGTAACGGGTTAAAAACAAATTAATTATATACGGTTCGCTATTCTAAGTCCGAACTGTCTAGTGAATTTAGTAATTATTTTTTTGCGAAGTTAGTTACTTTTTGACAGACTAGTGGCTGGAAATTATTATACAATCAAGCACACGTACTCATAGCCAATATTAATTAATAGTAAACAAACTAAATAGAAGATAAAATTGAACTTTTTAGGAATTACCGGCAATCAATATTTATTTGCACTATATAATAAATAGTTATGTTAAATTATAACAACTGAAATATATTTTTTAAATAACTATATATTACCCAAAATTGTATGGGTTTAGTATACACTTTCACCATTTATAATAATTCGTCTTTTTTCAATGAAATAAGTCTGCAATAAAAGTTTATTTAAGGTATGAATACTGTGAGCTAGGAACTTTTGTGTTCTAGGTTTCCAGCTATGAATCTGTCAAAATATGCCCGAGTTGATCGAATGGACCTTACTATAGTGTCAACTGAATAATCTTAAATAAAAAACACTTATTGAAAATGTTTATTGGAAAGCAAATATTTCACCTTTATTAGTAAAATGTATAAGATTAATTTTGAATTTTTAAATGATTCACTCACCGGCAACTAAATCATTTTTACATAGTGTAAAATTTTAAATAATAATTATTAAATATTAAAACATAATATGGCCTCTATAAAAAAATAAGCATGTAAAATTGTAAATAAAGCTTGGTAAATGATAAAAAAATATATGGTCTTCATATAAAATAAACATATTACTATTGGTTAAAGTAGACAAATAAAGCAGTGCTTTTTAAGCTGAATTTCCTGGAATTGAAATACAAGTCCATAGTCTGGAGGAATATAATGGACTACATATATTAAGTTTGGTTGTACACCATGCAGTAATTGCTACAGCTTCAAGGATAGAGATAAGAAGGGAGGAGTATACCGCTCGAAGCAAATATTGATGCACCACCACTGGTTCTGGAACAGTCAGTGATTCTAAAACAGTTAGTACGTATGCGATTATACCCTTCAAAATTTTTTGGGCGACCACGATGATTTATTTTAAAATTAGTCTCTTGTCAATAGATAAAGTTAGGATTGTAGATTAAAATAAGTTTTTGTATTCTTTCTATGTGAGGATAGGATCCATCACAGTTTCATTGCAGAATGGTGAACGCTTTATTGATAAGGAAAAATAAAATGATATGGTGGAATAAATGAGATATTAAGGAGAAGTCATTGGAGTAGCGTTCTTCAGTAGTAAGATCTCCAGAAAATGTATAAGAGTCGGGGCCCAGTACTTGATTTGGATTTTTTAGTTTTCTTTCTAGATGCTTTTTGAATAATTGGTGATGTAATAAATTCAGAGGGGGCTAGAGTATTTGAATCGGGAAAACTACGGGTTTCTAATAAGATATGGGGTGGAATTTCCAGATAGCTATCATTGGAATGAAGTCTTTTGTCACCAGGTTTTGGTGAATGTGCAGAAAGGTTATGAAAGTCATTAGTAAAATTTTGAACATTGCTAGAGATACTATCAATATGAGGAATGTGGGAAAAATGGTTAATAGATTTTTCATTTGGTTGGGACCAAATATGACTGTATATATAGGGGCAGGTGTCGGCAGTGTAATAAGACTACTTACAAATAAAGAGTTTCCATTTTTCTGTCGATGTAAACATTCTATCCGGGGCATTTTCATAAACAACGAAAGCCAAAGTTTCTAGGGAGAAGTCTTCCCGTTCCGGAATTATATAACTTGCCATTCGGAAGCTCGTAATGTAAGCACATGCATTATTAGTTGTACCGAATCTGACATAAAAAAAGATGTTATGGTATTTAATCCAAGATCAGTAAGAGTTTTTTCAACAACACAATGAAGGATAGAAAGGTTGACATTAGACACTCAAATTCTTTATGATGAGGATAATTGTAATACTTTGAGTGTTTTTAAGAGAATATCAAATTTTTTTCTACTTCTTTTGTCTATGAAGACATAACTCTGTCTGTTTTTCAATGTGCCTCCAATAAGATGTCGTTCCATCATTTTTGTGGTCTTCCTACTGATCGTATTTTCCTTGGGAAACCGTCTCTTGCTGTTTTTACTACCCTATTTGTTGTGATTTGGCTTATATGATCGTTCCATTCTACTCTTCTTTTTCTTTCCCACTCCTTTACTTGCATTTTGTCTTTTTTGGAAATTAACAAATTTAATTTTCTGGCGGTTATATGAAATTGGTGCCGCATTCGTTATAAATCATCTTCACTTTGAGAGAGTAATATAGCGTCGTCTGCATAGCAGATATTTTAAGTTATTTTTCTCCCATTTGGTATCCGGTTTTAGTTTTTATTTTTTTTACTATTTCATCGATAATTATTAATCGATTAACGACTTTACTTTTATTGTGTTGTTTTGGTAAATATTTTTAATCGTTTTGATTATTCTCAGACGTGTCTCCCTTGCGTAAAACAATTGGATAACTTCCTTTAATTTGACCCGGTCAAATGCCTTTTTCAGGTCCACGAAACATAGATATGCGGATTTGTTGTATTTTATTGATTTCTCTTGCTATTGTCTTTCTTTTCTTTTTTCTTTTCTTTTCTCTTTTCTTTGTCTTCAATTATTTTCCATATTTCTTCTCCTGTCAATGTTACCTTTTTATTTGTTTAACTAAAGTATTCGTTTTGTTTTTGATTCGTTTATATTGGTTTTATGGGGTTTCCTTTTTTATATGTTAGTTTTCGTTACTTTCCTCTCTCCAAGTGATTCTATTTCTGTGGTACTTATGTTATTTTTGAGTTTTCTCCAACTTCTCTTAATGTGATCTTTCTAATACAGTCCATCTAATTTACTTATCGTTGCACGTCATTATCATTGACAGAGATCGAAGTTGACATAGTTGCCAAAGTATAAAAAAATCTTGAAATCTCTAAAAATCCATTTTAAATCAAATATATCACATAATTATTGCAAAAGTGGATTATACAATAAAAAAAATTAATATATAATGTAAATAAATAGAAACAAAACAAGACTTAAAAAATAATCGTGTTAAAAACAATTTGAGCCGCTTGTATGCGTCGTATAAAAATGTACAGGTCAAACATAAACTCAGAGAAAGAAATGAGAGTGGCAATTTCCAAACTGGAGCCCCGGTTTCATAAGCTGTGCTCAAAAAAGCAACACATTAACCAGCCAGTTACGTAAATAAATATCCCATTTCATTTTTGTGCCTATGTCTTGATTCCGTTCTTAATTTCTAATAAAAAATATAAATGTTCAAATAGTGTTTTTGTTATAACTATAACCTGTTACTAAACTAGTACTAAAATTAGTAAAAAATAACAAAGTCCCAACGGCGTCACAGTACGAATAAGTTTAGGAAACCCTGAACTACACCATTATTGCTACAATAATAACTACTTTCAAAATTAGTAATATTTAAACTACTAGTTTAATATTTGTTGGTCTGGCTATTTAAATAATTTTTTATTAAACAGTCAAATTGAACAAAATTGTTATTTTACTCGTCAAAACATTTGATCTTTTAATCAATATCTACATCAAATACTACTAAAATACATAATATAGTGAATTTACAGTAGAATTTAATATTCGACGCCGACGGAATGGAATATAATACGAATTTATTTAAACGATTTATATATGGGCAGTATAGTTTATTTCACGAAAAATGGTTGAGTGCTTAATGATTGCAATAAAACCCGACCGCAAGTACCCCAGCTTAGTCAACATTAGTTGAGCAGGTAAGTATTCAGGTAAAATTTAAGCTACTGTGGAGTGTCGTTATCTTGTTTGTATAATAAATTCATGGTAATATAAAAATGATTAAAAAATCGTATAAAATTATAAAAACGATTAGAATACATTTTATTTCATAAAGTTGTAAATATTTTAACAGTGAGTTTCACTATAAATGGTTGATCTTTTAATAACCACAATAAATTTGTTGATCGTAAAGTATTTCCTGGAATAATTATACAGGTTCCCTCTATTCTGTATAATTTGTAAAAGTATATAAAACCGATGAGAAATTTTTAAATATACATTTTGTTTTATTTAGTTGAAAGTGTTACAAGTGTTACCAGTGTTATACCTATTTATACCTATAAAACAGCATTATGTGGCGTCCGTGGAAAAACATTGATGGTGCTTCTTCCAGTGTTCCAGCAAAGAAAAAGCATTTATCTGCTGACGCTAGTGAAATCGTAAAAACAATATATAGTTCTTTACTTACAAGAGGACTTACTGCTAATACTGCTGCCAGTGAAATATCTGATTTAACGAAAATACCTCTAACCACAGTGAAAAGAATTACATCAAATCCCATTAAGTCAAGAAGGAAGCGTAAGGATACCGGTTCTATCAAATGTATTGACGAAAGTGATGAGGACTTAATAAGACGAAAAATTTACACAATGTACGAAGAGCAACGGATACCTACATTAGATGCTTTAAAATAACGGCTTACTAATGATGATACACAAATAAACTGTAGCCGCATTAGTCTTTGGAGGATTTTGTCTAAAATGGGCTTCAGATATCGTACAATTGACAAAAGGCAAGTGCTTATGGAGTACCATCGTTTACAAAAGTGGCGTACTAAATATATAACTTCCATAAGAAAGTACCGTATAGAAGATCGACCAATAATTTATCTGGACGAGACATGGTTTGACACTCACGAAACACCATCCAAAGGATGGTCCGATTCTTCCAACAGGTGTCAAACAAAAGATCCATCAAACAAAGGAAAAAGAATAACAATTTTACATGCAGGATCAGAAAATGGTTGGGTCCCAAATGCCTTATGGCTTTCTGCAAAGAACATTAAAGACTCCTGCGTAGACTACCATGGGGATACAACGGCAGAGCTTTTTGAGCAATGGTTTAAGAATTGTCTTATACCTAACCTTTCTCAAAATAGTGTGATAGTAATGGACAATGCAAGTTACCACAATCGTCAATTACATAAGTTTCCAAGTGCAAATAACATGAAAATTGAAATTCAAAACTACCTGTTAGAAAACAATATATATTTTGAAGAAAGTTATTTAAAAAATGAACTGTTAGAAGTGTTTAAATCATTTTCTATTAAAAAAGTAAATGTTTGTGACGCATTGGCCGAGGATATAAGACATACAGTGTTGCGGCTTCCGCCCTACTATTGTTTATTTAATCCCTTAGAGCATATGTGGCATCAACTAAAGTCAAATGTTAGGTCACAAAATGTTTCTCCGACTTTAAGTGGTAGTGTAGTCGAATTAATAAGGAAATGTGTTGATGATATCTCCCCAGAAATTTGGAAAAATTCAGTACGCCATGTAATGAACGTAGAAAATTCATATGTTACTTTGAATCACATAATTAAACCAAGGTATTTAGGAATTCATAAATATATTTTGGTTATTTTGGGTATTTTTTTTTGTAAATATTAACTTATATATATTTTTCTATTTTTTTTTTTCAATTCATCTATTTTTGTACATTAAGTATTCGTTTGTATGTATATACTGTAAATAGAACTATTATTACTGTAAATTTTTAACGATATTCGATTAGGAAGAGCAAAAACTTTTTAACACGCCAGTTTTTTGCTGACAGTCCTAAGCCTGTAAAAAGTGTGAAGGAAAGTACCTTTCTGAATTTAGATCCATATACTACAATTATTTACATAGAACAAAAAAACTACTTTCTTCATGTTAAAAATTGTTCAATTATCAAGTATATTCACTTGAACAACCTGAAAATACCATATAAAATAATTTAATAAATTTTTATAATCGTGTATTACACAGCTACCAATGAAATATATTAAATAACAAACTTTCTGAAGTGCGACCCTGTGTACTTCGGTAGTTTATTGAGAGACTCTTGTATACACAATAGGATCAACTTAGGTAACCATTAAGCACTTAACCATTTTTCGTGAAACAAACTATACCAATATTAGTTCATATAGATACGAGTAGTTTTCCCCTTTTCGTTAAATTTTTGATAATAATATTGGTGAACTCAAATATTACAATGTAATTTACATTAACTTTAACGATTATATTCCACAAAATTTAGTGTTAATTAGATCTTTTATTGATTATACTGTATTAATCATGTTGAATGGATTTAATTAGAAATCCAATTTGTTTTACATATTATATATTGATAAAAAATGTATTAATTAATAATATGGCAATTCATGTGACAAAAAGGCATAAATAAACAAACTACTATATAATACATTCAACCAGCTTACACCTCTAAACGATTAATGGAATTCGCAGAAAACTTTTCGTTGTAGTAAAAGGCACAGTTAACTGCACTGGAGTTCTCCATAATCTTTTTAATTACTTACTTTGTTTAGAATATTTTGGCCTGTATTATTTGTATAAAATGAGGAGCAAATTCAAATGTAATTTTAAATACTTTTGTTTATTTGGCTAAGAATGAATGTCTAAATATAATGGTTAACCTACTGTACAATTATTTTGTAAATAACATTATAATAGTGTACTTACTGATTATTTAAATTTATAAATCATCATCATCGTCACTAAATTCACTAAGGCTATTATTATGTAAATCTATAATCACTAGATTAGTGGAACTAATTTTATTTTCCCGGATCCACCACTCTTCTATTATTTCACATTTTTTACAGTTTTGGTCCATATTTCTGGAGTTGCAGTTTTAAGAGCTTCTTGTCACATTTTCCTGACTGCATCATCACTGTATCCACTACATTCAACGTGATTATCAAAATACGTTTTACATGTACCCCAGATGTGTTCGATGGGATTAAACTGGCAGTGGTACGGCGGTAACCGTAGTACTTGATGTCCAGAATTTGATACAATTTGGTCAACTAAACCACAGGTCAACTCAGCCACACAACTGATGGTTTACTCAGACTAGGTAACAGTTTCTCCTCAAGCCATTTATCAAACATATCTTTATTCATGTCTTCATGGTATTGCCTTCACTATCTGTGTGTTTTATTGATTTTATGCTGTCGTCTTACCAAATTCTTTTAATGCCACCCTTTGCAAATATCCATGTCTAATATAAGTATACGAATGTTGCATTTTCACTCTGAGATAGCGCG
>NW_027312677.1:0-27051 GCF_040954645.1 Diabrotica undecimpunctata | reverse complement strand
ACCTATTTCTTCTATTAAAAAATGCCCGAAGTTAAAAAATTTGATTTCATCTGTCCATAAAAATATTATAAAAAATAATTAGGATCATTGTTCAAATTTGTAAAGCATGTCTTCACAGAAACTGTAAAACGCTTTCTCTTTTGAAACATCGGTAAGTTCTTGTACCGGTAATATTTTGTACGGCTTATAGTTTAGCTTTTTTAAAAAAACTCTATGTATCATCGCACGGATTTTCTTTAATGCATTAGTAGCCACTGTTTAGGACTAGTTTCGGAATTTTCTAAAATAAAAAATTTTATTATGGATTTAATCTATTATTTAAGTATTTAATTTTTACCTTCAAAGTAAAAGCAAAGTTTTAAGATCTTCATCATCATTTTCTACGATAGTACGTTTCTTTCCGTTCAAAGATTTTTTCATTTATGGACATGACGATAATTATATAAAAAAAACGTATTTGCAGAAGGAGGTCTGTCGATCTGGATAAAATCAGCCTATATTTCTCGTCTTGCTGCTTGCTTGTTTTTATGTTTTTTTTACATAAATTGAGAATATATCTACTTTTTCATCTGCAGTATAAACCCATTTCGGTATGAGGGACTGACAGTTTATAATAAAATTAATAATTGTTTCATTTTGAAATGTCAGTTGCATAGCCACATATGGTTATCCTTTTGTAGTACCATATGCCATTATAGAACAAAAAATAATGCTACACAATGTTACTATATTGGTAATCAGGAAATGCAGGGCTACTCAAAACTATAAAAAAATACAGTACCCATTTGAAATATTGAAGATGCATTTTATTGAGGCACTCCCTGTATACAAAAATTTGGTCTGTTGCGACACTTGCTTGGTCGGTACAGATAACATAATACAACTTTTATCTTGAAACTTTTTTTTTGTATTCCCGAAATTAAGGAAAATCAGTGGGGGCGTCAAAAATATAATGAGAAACCCTGTACATAATTTCATCATATTTCTTCCTGTGTACTAATATACGTATCCAAATTGGGATTATAAAATATGTCATATTCTTCTTTGGATCGTGGACACCTAGCCAACAGCGGTTTCACCAACCGCACCTTTCTCTTCGGAACGTAACCCCCGCGGTTGAAGAGGGAAATAAAAAATATTTCGGTTGCTCCTTCAAATAGATTGTACCACCATTTTAAGATACTCATCTGGTTGCTTCGAATTTCATCTTAGGCTAAAAGAAGTTAAAGAGTTGGTAGCTCTGTAAATACAAAGTCTCAATATTGATGATATAGAGCAGAAGGTAATACAGATTTATATAAAAACAGATTTATTCTAAGATAACTTAACTAACGAGTTAAAATGTAAACAATAACATAAATATTTACAGAATAGTATTCTACATGTAATATTTTGTCCTCCATGGAAATACTCATCTTTTTTTGAGGTTCTGCTCTTTTGCTGCTTTTAGGACTTTTGTTAGATCTCTTTGGTAATGCGCAATATGGATAGTCGTAAAGAAGCTCTTCATTCGCAAACGGTTTGAAACGCTTTTCCTTTGTGGATCACTGCTTGTTACATCATTTTTGTGTTGGGAATAATATTTTCAGGGAAGGCAATATTATGAAATTCTATAGGTTTCGACATAAACTTTATCGTCGTTTGATTCTCCTTCTGCATCACCCCTTTCCTCGTGATGAATATATTTGATCATGGGGTTATTTGAAATCCAATTTAAGTGTTCCTTCTGGTGAGTGGATTTTCTTTTCTTCTTGATATACCATCTGCAGATTGTGAAAAAATACCACGATGACAATAATCACTAGAAGTGTGCCAAAAAAGTTATAAGAGAAATAGAAAACCATTTGAACTGTATAAATTAAAATACTGTTTATAAAACAAACTAAAAACTTTTTGTTAATTCATTATTTTTAGATTTTATATAGAATATGTTCATTACTGTGTGGTACTCCGTAGGACAACGTCCACATCATCGGGGGTAGAGTAAACATTCAAAACAACTATTATATAAGGCCTGTTATATAATTTACAACAAATTTATTACAAAAATTTATTAGGCAAATTAAAATGGCTATTATAAAGAGGCAACTAAATTGCATAATTAATTTTTTGGCTTTTTGGCGACCCAGTCACCGAACCAAGGAGTTCGAGATTAGTAATTGTTATGTAAGAACGCTGTCTAGGACAGTGTAAAGTTGCTCCAGGATCAACTCATAAAATATAGAATAGGTATTGTTGCCATTTAATGAATAAACGGTAACCTGCATTATTCATAAAAAAGAATATATCTATTACAGCTGCAACCTGCGCCGATTCGAATTCATTGTCCTACCCTTAGTCCATATCCAAACCTATCATCATCTCCTTCTTAGTATCCACGATTGATTTACAGATAATGACCCTAGATTGAATATGGACATAATTTTCATTTACAAACAGAAACTATAGTCCTTCGAAGAATAGGGGGTTGAGACGCCGGATCTGCTACACGATATTAAAAAAAATATCCAACAGCCTCTAAATTTTGACGGAAACAAAGATATATGACTTATGCGAAGAAAAAATGACTAGGAGAAGAATAGAGAAATACTCCCAGAAATCGAAAGACTAGGCATTTATATATATATATATATATATATATATATATATATATATATATATATATATATATATATATATATATATATATATATATATATATATATAATAGTCTTGTGACATAAGTGACATTGTGATAATAAGTGAACCAAATAATGACAATGGCAATAGGACCATAACGAAAAAGAATGATTTTTTAACGTACTAAAAGATGTATTAGACAAGGCAAAGAAAAAACAAGATAGTCTATTAATTTGTTGATTTAACAACCACATCTGTGGCGCACCCAGGGGGGGGGTTTGGGGGTTAAACCCCTTCCTCCCAGGGCATATAAAGTAAAAAATATATAAAGAATAGTAGGAACCTATAACTTGTCTTTCACACACAATACAAAAAATCCAAAACGCTAATTGAATAATTAAATTACTACTTTAAATATGTAGAACAATTATTGTATACATACACAATAATTAATACACAATAATTAATATTATTTTTCCTTATATTTGGATATATATATATACCTAATATTAGGCTTATGACAAAAGTAGACAGAACAAGTCTTTTGCGAGTAGCATGCGCCTACAGGACTGTATCTCTGGCGGCTTTGTGGACTGTCACGGATTGTGTTCCTCTGCATGTGTGGGCATTAGAAAAGAGACATCTCTATGAGAGAAGAGGGCATTTAACAACAGCTATAAAAAAAGAAAAAAGAGAAAGATCAATGGAAAGATGGCAAGAAGAGTAAAACAACAAGGAAGATGTTGCCCAGTGGTCTGATCAGAAGATGCTGATCCCAAGCCTAAGGCACTGGGTAGATTGTCCTGTGACTGTAAGAGAGATGATCGTGAAGATGACGGGAAGTACGGAGTGATAGAATAGTGTTCACAATTACATCCGAGCAGTCATCCAACAGAAAGAAGAAAAAGAGAAACAACAATCGTGCAAACGACAGAGATAAGATCTAATTACTATTTTAATAGGGATAAGCCGCAATTGAAGGTTAAAATAAGTTTATTGACGTTTGAATTTTTGATCTTTGATCTTGCACTGATAACTTGTTTATACTCCAACAATTAATAGAAAAAAGAATAGCAGTTGGTACCGAAGTACATCTGGCCTTCATCGACCTAGAAAAGGCGTATGATACAGTTCCAAGAATTAAATTGTGGCAAGCTTTATACAACAACTTGACATTAGTCCATACCTTTTAGGAATAATCACAGAAGTATACAGGGATAACACTACTTACCTAAATATCGGAAATAGACTATCAGAGACAATAAAAGTAAATAAAGGAGTAAAACAAGGATGCAGTATGTGACACTTACTGTTTATTTATATATTGAGGTAGCCCTCCAAAATTGGAAAAACCACTGCCAGTGAATGGGAATCACGATAGGTCACTGTTCTCCCTGAACTTTGCGGATAACCAAATCGTCCTAGCTCAAGATTCTTATGATCTAGAATTTATGATAAAGCATATATACAGAGAATATGTAAAATGGAGGTTACAAATCAGCATGAAGAAAACAAAATATTTACTTATCAATTTAGATGCAAGGTTTGAAGTGTTGATAAACGAGGACGTGGAAATCAAACAAGAAAAATTTAAATATTTAGGTGCACTCATTGCTAAGAACGGCTTGGGAGAAACCGAAATTAAACATCGAATTAATCAGGGACGTAAAATTGTAGGATGTCTGAACTCCTTATAGTGGGATCGCAACATTTCCAAAAGGAACAAAAAATAAAAAAAAAGAAGGAAGTGTTCCAAAAATGTCGTCAGGCTTATAGCGGCCACCCCACTTTCAGAGTACGGAACGTGCGACAGTCAACTGCGCACAATTAAGAGAGGGTGGTTTTAGTTGGTAGGCAAGATAATAGATACCAGAATCTTTGGCACTGCTATCTTCAGTACTTTAAATTAATTAAAACCCAAATTTTAGGGACTCAAAATGGAGGTAGGGTAAAAAATTTCATGGTGGGGGGCCACCATTTTGGGTACACCACTGAACCACATAGAAAAGGAAGATGAAGATACAGTGGAAAGATTGGGAGTAGACGAAATAAGAAACGACAACAATAAAAGTCGGCTAATTGAAATATGTCGAAAACACGATATGGCCATAACCAACTCAAGATTTCAGCATAAAAACATATATAGATGCACATGAGAGGAACCTAGTACGAACCAAAGATCAATATTAATTTAATGATTTAATTATAGTAAAAAAACCAGCAAAATAATAATACAAGATGTAAGAGTATACAGACAAGCCGAATGTGTAAGTTACCTCTAACTAGTACTAGGGAAATTTATATACACGGGAAGACGACAAAACGAGATTAACCAGAGAGGTGAGGAGATGAAAAAAATCGCAAATACGAGGTATAAAATCGAACTTCTACATCAATTTAGTATTCGTACACTATAATCAGAATGGTCTATAGAATATGCTACAGGGGGTATAACATATCAATGAAAGCATGAAAAAATACAGAAAACAAGAGAAGTAATAGACAAAGTAAAAATATCATGCATATAATTACACCAAAGAAGTAGACAGAGCATTACAAAAAATGTACTCACAAACCACTGTGACAATGATAACGGAGGAAGCCGAAATCACAAAAATTAGCCAAAAATAAGAAAGCAACAGGACCAGGAACATAAAAATAGAACTGAAATATGGAGGCGCAAAGATCGTATCCTTTATACGAGTGTTGATTAATAAAATCGAAGCAAAAGAAGAGATTCCAGTTGAGTGAAATAAATTTTAGATATCCTTCGTTTAAAAAAAAAAGTGACAAAAGATCAACAAAAATAATATAGAGAAATCAGTGGAATGTCTTCAATAGCAAGAATATTTTCCACAGTTATTCTTCTTCCTATTGTGCTGTCTTTTAACAAAGAATGGGAATTAGTTGTTTAAAAGGTTCCCTTATATTTGCAACGTGAAATATCTGTTTAACACTTTGGTTAGTCTAATCTCTGATATTTCCCAGTTAAGATTTCTTCTTTCTTCCCAAGCCTTTTCTTCTCTCTACTATTTCTTTCAAGTTGACGTGTAGAAGAGTATACTGCCCAGATATGATCTTTTTCTTATTTTAAGTGTGTTCATAAGCTTTCTGCCACGTCAATTTTGTCTTAATACTTCTTAGTTTGAGACTTTTGCAAGAAATTTTAAGCACACGAAAAAATTTTACCGAAAAAATCAGAAATACATACAAAATCACAGAAAGTGATGGAGTCGAAGAAAGATGGGCAAAAATTAAGTCTAATATCTTAGCCTAGGCCAAGGAAGTTCTTGGTGAAATAAATATAAGTAAAAATAAATCGTTCCCAACGCAAAGAACTTCATGGTTTTGTACAGAAATAAAGCAAAAATGCAAAGAAAAGAAAAAAGCTTACCTTTAGTAGTATGAGCCTTCAAAAGAGGTCAGAGAACGGAGGTAAAGGAACTAATAGAACCAAAATATATAGAAAAAGATACATGGATTGACTAGGCACCTAAAAAAGCTCTATACAGAGGAAGAACAAACGACGCTAGAACCGGAAACACCAGCAATTACCACAAATGAAGAACTTAATATAAATGTACAGGAAGTTCGGAAAATACTTGAAAACCTGAAAAACACAAAAGCAGCAGGTAAAAACAGGATACCAAACGAGTTACTGAAAAATTGTGGAGCAGCATTGATAGAGCAATTAACAACATTAGTTAACAAAATTATAAAACACAATAAAATAGCTGAAGAATGGAGAACAAGCGAACTAGTTCTACTATTGAAAAATGAGATAAAAAACAGCCAGAAAACTACAGAGATATAAACTTCTTATATACTACGCTTAAACTTACAACTAAAATTTTACAAGTGCTAATAAATCAGAGGATAAGTTTTACAAATGAACAACAGGGTTTTTGTAATGGAAGATCGCGTAGCGATGCAATACTTCTTATAAAGCAAATAAATGAAAAATCACCATAGTTTAATAGACCAGCATTTCTGTGTCTGATCGACCTAAAGAAAGCGTTTGATAGAGTAAGACACAAAGATGTAATCCATCTTGCGTATAATAAAAAAGCTTCCCTAAATATTATAAAAACTGTCGAAGACATCTACCAAAAAAACAAAATGGAAGTCAGAATAGATGACCAACTTACAGAGCCTATAGAAATAGGCAGCGAAATAAGACAAGGGGATTGCCCCATGCTCTTTAATTTGATCACGGATAAAATCATCAAAAGCGTTAACAAAGATAGAGGATACAGAATGGGAAACAAAGAAATCAAAATACTCTGTTAAGCACACGACGCAATATTGATAGCCCAAGATTAAGATAGTCTGCAAAGACTGGTCCACAGATTTAACATAAAAGCAAAAGAATTTAACGTGACAATCTTATCTCAGAAAACTAAAACAATAGTAGTCAGCAAAGAACCAACCAGATATAAAATTGAAATTGATGGCGTCAGTATTGAACAAGTAATGGAAATAAAATACCTTGGAATTACACTGTCTAGCTATGGAGACCTGGAGAAAGAGATAAGATATTAAGTACAAAAATCTGGCAGGATGCCTTAATAACACTCTATAGCCCCTACAGACACATTAACATTGAGATGAAATTAAGAATTTGTAAACAAGACACGACACTAAGGCTACTGAAAACAGCAGAGATAAGAGTACTAAGAAGAATTACAGGAAATACGCTGAGAAATCGAAAGAGAAGTAAAGATATTAGAAGAAAATGTACAGTGTATAAATAAATGGACACAAAATAGAAAAAAAGAATGGAATAACCACATGAGCAGAGTGGAGGAGACCCGTGTCGTCAAATAGCAAGAGATGAGTCACCAATCGGCAGAAGAAGTATCGGACAACCGCGCAAAAGCGCATCCAAGCTTCTACCCCACATAGTAGTTGTGACCATACATACCATTCGACGAACCACAATCTGATAACCATACTCAACTTATTCCATTATTATACTCAACCAAACTCTGTTATTCGTGAACATCAACTTGTATTTTATAAATCCTTTTCGAGATATTTGAATTCTTACCTTTATCTCAGCATCTTGATCTAACTGTGAGCTTATAATTGCTCAGAAATATTTATACTTGTCGACTCTCTCTAACGGTCCAATGACAGATTATTTTGTCAACAAAAGTTTCACTAAATACATTGTGTTGTTATCACCATGTATTTGGTTTTATCTGTACTCATTGTTAGTCCCATTTTTTTGCTTTCTTTGTTAATGACTTCTAAGGATTTTGTAAATCTTCTATATTTTCTGCTATGATTGCGTTATCGCCTGCAAATCTTATATTAATAATGATGCTCCCTCCAATCCTTACACCTTCAGTTCTTTCCTATAGTGCCTCCTGAAATATTAGTTGGGAGTAAACATAAAATAATTGTGGCGACAGCACACATCCCTATCCGACTCCTCTTTGAATTTCTACTTGGTTTGTCTCACTATCTTGCACTCTTACGACTGCTGTTTGATTTTAGTATAGATTTTTAATCAAATTAATATCCTTGGGATCTAGGTGTATGTGTTTCAATGCATGTATGAGTTTACCATGTTGAACTCTGTCAAACGCTTTTTAAAAATCTATATAACAAAAGAATAGGTTTTTATTATATTCCCTTTGACATTTATTAAAGAGGCAAGTAATGGAAGAGAACAAAGAGAATCATAATAAAACACATGTGACTTTTTTCGATTTAAAGACAGCGTACGATAGCGTGTCCAAGAAACAACTATGGAAAGTAATGAGAAGAATGCACATAAGACAGAAATGGATAAATATAAAAAAAAGAGTTTATAAAGAAACAGAGGAGCAAATAACGTTAGGCAATGAAATAACAAAAACAATCATCACACACAGGCATATGGTCTATCACCTACACTTTTTAACACAAATATGTAGATCAGGCTTTGACAATACATATAGCAGTACCAGTATCAGATTATATAGATTATAGCAGTACAAGAGAATTTACTACATTCACTACTTTTCACAAGTAACCAGGTCATCTTTATACAAGACAGGGAGAAAAAGCACTTGGGCGATACAGTGTGACGTCACTGTCGGTAAGCGTTGCATCTGTATTACCGGCCGAGCATGAACCTTGTTCGAATCAACTGTCAATTTTTCTTCGTCTGTCTCGTGCACAATAAAGTCCCGTCACCCGATGCCACAAACGATTTTGGATGATAATAATAATAAATGTTAAAGGTGCTGAAGAAGAAGGCCATATGAAACATCAATTGACAGATATTTTACTGTTTAACGATTTGAGACTATGACACGTGCGGAAACCGTAACGAGCTGCGTACTATATTTTATCTACGACGAACAAGTAATTTATTTTTTAAAGTTGTTATTGTACTTTCGGTCTCAGGTAAGACTATATGTTGGTCACAGACGGTTCTTCGATAGCCTTCAGGCAACAATTTTCCTTGATTATGTTTAGAAAAACATACGAAGTGCACTGTATATACGATTTCATTGACATACTTCTGTTCGACGTATATTAAACCTGTAACGTTTCAATGACGAAAGTTACCTGTAACAAGTTGCATACTATATTTTATCTACGACGAACAAGTAATTTATTTTTTTAAAGTTGTTACTGTACTTTTAGTCTCCGGTAAGAATATATGTTGGTCATATACGAAATTAAAGAAAGAATATGAGCCATGAGGACTCAAGATAAATATGTGTAAGACCAAATACTTATGTTCTGAATCCGAGGTTGCAGTGCAGTTTAGAAGAAGAGACTATTAAGAGTTGTAAGACTTTTAACTATTTTGGGTCATTGATTAGCGGAGATACTTGTACCAGTGGTATTTAGTACTTGTATTAATGATATTGAAATAAAAATAGCACAAGGGAAACAAGCCACAAAGACACGCCATGGAGTGATATGAACCAACACTATAACCAAACAAAACCAAAAAGGAAGTTTCAGAGCATAGTACTATATATTACCCTATATAGGGTAGAAGTATAGACAATGAGAACAACAATGCGAAATAAAATAAGAGGAGGTTAATTAGAATTTATAAGAATCCCCAGAGAGGATAAGAAAAAAGGAAATATGGAACGTAATGGTATGAAAGTAGAATGTTACGTTACAATAAAGTTGGAAAATAGACCCCTGCAGTGGTACGGGTATGTACAAAGAATGCCAGAGCATAGGTGGCCAAAAAAAATTTTAAACTGGGACTTGATACTCTGAGATAGCGCGTAAACACCTGCTATAAAATAGAAAACATACATGAAAAATGCTCTGATATTAGCGACATCAGAGCGACATTAGGAGACATCAGAAACAGCCGAAAAAGAAGAAGATCTATATTTTGATAACAGGGTATTTGTTTGTTAGTTTTGAAGAAGAATATAGTAATGGAGATAAAACGAAAACCATAAAAATAGATGCTGACGCAGTAGTTTGATTGACAACAATTGACAAATGACAAGTGACTATAACAATCACACTTAAATTATTTGTTTATATACAGTAATTATAACTTACCTCCAATTATTTCAAAAATAAGAAAACCTCCTTGAAGCATTATAGGTTCTGTAGATGATTGTTCACAACGTTTGTTGTGCCAATTATTGAAGTATTTGATAAAGAATACATTGATTTTACGTATTTAGATGGAATCTGGGTTAAGTATACAAAATCTGAATTAGTAGTCCAGACAGAGTATTTTTCTTCCAATAAGCTAAAAAATATGCTAGATCCATTTACGCTAAAATTGACGAAACGTATAGAGGTGTTTTGTTTCAAAGTGTATTCTGTACCAGGTTCTTTATAAAAGAGTTCTAAATCTAAGGCTTTACTATTCCAAACAAATCCTGTATTTTGAGTTTCGTTAAAATAGAACCCTTCTTTGAATGTCGCTCTTCTTAACATAATTTCGAAGGTGTCCATATCTACAGTTGATTCTATAAAAATGGTAATAACAGAGGAATTGTGTTTTTTGAGTATATCCTTAAGTCCTTGCTTAGGTTTTTCATTTTCTAGTAGTTCTCTTATATATACTAAGGGTGACTTTTGGATAAAAGAAATAAAATTGTATTTACAAGTATCATTACAGCTAAAATAGCCTACGTAGGAAGAATTAAATATTGGTTCCAACCAAAACGCTCCATTTTCAGGTTTTATATAAAAACTAGATACGCGTGGAATAACTATACTCCAACTGTTATTTGATATTTTCACTAAGCAATCATTAGATGCTAGTGCTGAAGACACAGATGATAAAACAAATATAAATATTGTCCTTTTTACACAGTTTTTACACACTATCACCATTTTTTACATCGCAAACAACGTTTTTATTTAAAATTGATACAGCAACTGCTGCTTATCATAAAGGATACGATGATTAATTATTTGCGGTGAGAAACAGTGATAAGACTGAAACTGGGAATTTTTAGGTACAAAATGACGAATATTAGTAATCTTCTTTTAATTTGCTTTGATAATAAACTTATGGTATTTATATTATTTATCACTATATCTATTGTATTATGTTAGAAAATAAAAAAAAAAGTGTATTCAAGACAATGATAAATAATAAACGAGCTTTTTAATTTTTTTTATTTAATTGGTACATGCTAGTATTCTCTAAATAACAGAAGGAAGAATATAATGATATAAAACATCTTTATTTTTCTTTTTCCTTCTTGTATGTGTTTCTTCTTCAATATTAGCCTTCTAAATTGTTTAAATTATTGCACCATCTTTTTCTTGGTCTGCCAATACTTCTTCGTCCATTTAGTCTCTTATCTCGTGCTATTCGTACTATCCTATCCTCTGCCATTCCACTAATGTGTTCGTTCCACTCCTATTTCCGTTTTGTCACCCATCCATTTATGTCTTCTATATTGCATGCTCTTCTTATGTTTTCGCTTCTCTCCCTATCCAACAGACTTTTCCTTGATATTAGTCAATGTTGTATTGAAGATATATGTTAATCTTTGGAGCTCGTCTTCTGTCTCGACGATTAATGCGACGACATCTGCATAACATAATAATATAAAACGATAACTTAAATTTCAAACAAATAAGATAGAGATAAAACATGTGTAACGGGCAAGATTGATTTAAGGTGATAGTATGCCGGTTTTAACACAAGAACAAAACAGGCACCTCGTTACTCAGTTTGGGAGCTTCATTGGGGTGGGTAAGGCTATTGCTGTTAGACAAGTTACATAGAGATAAATCAGGGGTATATCAATAGCTATATCCACAATTTTTAGAAATTGACATTTTGGTGGCAACATTTTCATTTCAAAACAGCCTATTGCCTAAAGAAATAGTTTGGAATTAAATTTAGCTTAGTCCAGAGTTTTTTTATTTTGATTAAAAAAAATTGTTTGGAAACAAACTTGGTTACGTCCACATAAACTTAGTATCAAACATAGCTACACGCACCCCAGCCAATAGAAGCACTTTATTCAAACTAAAACTGTTATGGCCGCTTATATTATTTCTATGTTGTTACGTCGTCCGTTTTTCGCATTATAAATAATAATTCGAGAGGGCGGAAGAACCAAGAGCGTCTGATCCAGAATGGGCGGCTGAAGAAAAGGTCCTCCAAAAGGGGCTTGTGGCGTTAGGAATTAGCAACCTAACACACAGAAAAACATAAGGGTAAGAAGAACAAAAATCGCAAGATGAAAAAGCCAAATACGGAAACACATCCCCGGATGGAAATCCACACCTCTGATAGAGGGAGTCCCATTGGATATGGGTGGGGGAATGTTGCGAAGACCCAGTCTTATCAAAGCTCAACCAAAAAACAAAACGAAGAAAAGATAGAACATTCATATGTGCAACATGGAATATACAAGGATGAAACAAAAAGGCGACGGAAGTGATCAAGGAGTTTAGAGAAAGCAACATCGTCATGCTAGTAACAACAGAAACCAAAAAGAAAGACCATATCCACTGCTGGAGCGGAGTTAATAAAGAATGTAGAGCAAAGGCAGAAGTGGGAATACTAATCAACAATAAGTGGAAGAACATGGGAACCAATTAACGAGAGAATAATTAAAATGCATATAGACATAAACGGTAAAGAGACAGTGATTCTCGAAGTATATGCACCAACAGACGATTCCCCGAGAGTAGAAAACGAACATTTCACGAAACAACTTCAACATCAAATAGAGTTAATTAAGAAGAACGTGAAGATAATTATAACAGGAGACCTTGACGGCAGAACCGGAAGGAACGAAAACGATAAAGTAGTAATGAGATTTGGAGAGGATGAACAAAATAATATCGGAGAACGTCTGATTGAATTATGCGAACTAAACAACCTAAAAATCAGAAAACGGATTCTTCAGACATAAAAATATTCATAAATATACATGGACGCAAGAAACACGAAAGCTGAAATCGATATTAGGCTACATAATAATCGAACAAGATACCACAATAAAGATCAAAGATGTGCGAGTCAGAAGATGAGCAGAATGTGGAACGGACCATAGACTACTGACAGCAAAAATGGGCATTAATTGGAAACATAACAAGACCCCCTCTACAGAAGAACCGTTGAACACTATAGGAGAAAAATAATACAATACAGAACTACTCAAAGAACAATCAATAAGAGAACTAAGAGAACTAAGAGATACAAACAACGTCTAGACCAAAAATTAATATAATTTAGATACGGCAACATCAAAGAAATATACAATTATACAGAAAATGGCTGACTACAAACAACGATGAAGTTTATAATGAATATAGAGAAAAAGATAGAGAGGTGAAAAAACAAATAAAACAACAAAAGAATGAAGAATGGGAAAGAACCTGCTTGAATATTGAATTATAAATAGGAGGTACAAGAACTTCGGAGTCATGGAAAGTATTGAGAAGATTGAAACAAAACTCAAAAGAAAAAATTAAATTGGAAAATATACAGGACAAAGAATGGAAGGACTATTACAAGGAACCTTAGACCATAAAAACTGATAGACACGCCGTAATGCTATTCTCTCGTCTCGAAGAGTAAAGCCAACATAAAACGATTCACACAGCTGTGGGTGACGTCAGTGTGCGGCAGAAACGGTAGAGATTAGAAGTGTTTATACGCGTTGTAAACTTTTTAAAGTGTTCCAATTTAAAATTTTTCCAATACATTAATATTTTAATTATGGTGGGGTCTTGCAGTGCATTTAATTGTACGCAGCGACAAAAAAAAAGGGACAGATATATCATTTCATGGGTAAGTAAATTCACAAATTAAACTTGAAAAACATACCAGAAATTTAGCACCTATTATTTTACTTTTTCCTCCCAAAGTGTTTAAAATAGATACATATGAGAGATAGAGTCTTATATATAATTTTCATTTTATAATTAGATTGAAAACTAAAGGATTAAGTAAATAAATTGTTTTAGATTTCCTAAAGATTCATCATTGCAAAAAAAATGGATTATAGCGATGCGCCGTGAAAATTTTAAACCAACAAAGAGTTCTAAAATTTGCTCCAAACATTTCACATCGGATTCGTATATTACTAGCGGTTGGAGTTAAAAAAAAAACAACTAAAAAAAGATGCTGTACCCAGCATTTTCGATTTTCCAAACCATACAAAGCATGTATAACAGTTTATTATTTTATATTGTTTGTACTTATTCGATCAAGTTTTGATTATTGCTTTTTATTTTATTAGGATACGATGCATGCTTCTGCAAAAACCATCTTTAAGCAGCTACTTAAATCTAAGAGCACTAAAACATATCCACCGGAGTTAAAAAGCTTTGCTCTCACTCTTAATTTCTATTCACCAAAAGCTTACTTGTATGTCAGAAAAACTTTTCCTAACATGTTGTCTCATCCACGAACTCTTCAAAAGTGGTATCAAGTAGTAGCTTGTGAGCCTGGATTTCAAAAAGAAGCAGTGAATGTATTAAAACAAACAGAAGTTGAACTTAGAAATAAAGGAAAATCATGTATCTGTGCATTGATGGTCGATGAAATGTCTATACACCAGAAAATAGAATGGGATGGTGAAAAGTTTTTAGGGTAAGTGTAGCTTAATATTTATTAGCAATTATAAAAAGTATCAACATTATATTTTCTATTTAAATAATTGAAAACATTAATTTTAGGTATGTTGATATAGGAAGTAAACCTCAAAGCGATTCTTCCGACATTAAAGCAAAAGAAGCAATTGTATTCTTAATTAATAGTTTAAGTGATTCATGGAAGCTGCCGATAGGCTACTTTTTAATCGCTGGATTATCAGGTGTTCAAAAAAGTAATCTAATAAAAATGTGCTTAAAACTAATGCACGAAGCTGATGTCAAAATTACCAGTTTAACGTTTGATGTTGCAGCATCAAATATTAGCATGGTTAAACAACTTGGAGTTGATTTATCGATTAATTCCAATAAAGTATATTTTATACATCCAGCAACAAATCAACCAATATATGTAATATTTGATCCTCCACATATGGTGAAACTTATTCGCAATACTTTAGGTTATTACAAATTTTTTTTTGACGGGGATAATAAAGCGATTAAATGGGAATATTTGCAAAAATTAGTAGACATTCAAGAAAAGGAAGGCCTTCATCTTGCAACTAGGATAACGCGAAGGCATTTAAATTGGTATAAGGAAAAAATGAAAGTGAAATTAGCTGCCCAAACGTTCAGCCAAAAAGTTGCTAAGGCAATACATTATTTGAGAAATAAAAGCTCAAAAGAATTTGTACATAGCGAAGCTACTCAAAATTTTATTGAACATATCAATGATATTTTTGATATTTTAAATAGCCGAAATTTATTGGCAAAACACCTAAAATCTAGTTTAGAGCAACATAATAAACAAGCGATTTTTCAAAAAACTGTAGAATCTATAAAGTATCTTAGTTCACTTAAGGACTCTAAAAATGGTGAACCCCTATATCTAAGCCAAAGAAAGACGGGTTTTATTGGTATGATCATTAGTTTAAAGTCAATAATGGGAATTTGGAAAAATTACGTGGAGGATATGGATGGAGGTCTGAAGTATCTTTCGGCCTATAAACTTTCTCAAGATCACTTAGAAGTTTTCTTTAGTTCTATTAGGAGTCATGGAGGTTACAACAACAACCCAACGGCAAAACAATTTAAAGCTGCATATAACAGACTCTTAATGCACACAAGTGTTACAGGATCTACCCAGGCTAATTGTATAGAACAGGCACCTTCCATAATATTAGCAATGAGCACAACAAATACGGTGAAAATGAAAACTGTTGATCATCAACTAATTGACAACTTTATAACTGATGAAAATAATAGATAAACAATAACTAGTAATCAGGATTAGGATTACACTGTAAATAATTTAAGTTTTTTAAGAACATTGTCATCTTATGTTTGTGATGTTGTTGACTATATCGCTGGGTTTGTCGTTAAGAAAGTTAAGAAAACATTAGATTGTGACATATGTTTGTGTGCAATTGAATGTGATAATTTACAATCTCCATTCATAAAACACAAAAATTATAGCATATCAAAAAATTTTTTAATTCAACCTTCTAAAGACGTCATTCATATTTACAAAATTGCTGAAAGCGAAATTAAATTTATGTACAATTCAAAAAAATTAAACGATTCCAAAATATTGACAAAATTGATCTTAAATGTCATGAGTAACGTGCATGGTTCTGTGTTTAACGCATACAAAGAACATATGTTTGATCATGATTTTGAAACAAACCATTTGTTTAATCTAATTTAAAGATAATTTGTTTCCATTATTGCAACATTAGATTGTACCACGAAGGTGAAAAACTAAATAATGTAATACGAGTTAGAAGTAAGTTAACAAAAGCTATTTTGTTTTGTGGTCAATAAATTTATAGATTTCCTACATATTTTTTTTTACCTAACCTGAAACTTCCACCCAAAAGAAAATTACTCTCCTTTTAATTTATTTTTGAATATCAAACGATATTATAAGAAGAGATATACCAACGATATAATATATATAATAATATAATACATAATATATGTAGGTATGTACTTTCAAATAAAACATTTATTTTTACAATTTAAGGCAAAAATATTTATTAATTACTTTACTAAATAATTTATCTTTCATATTTTTTACAAAATATTGAAATAATATTAAAATTAATCTAAAATTGGGTAATTTTACTAGTGCTTTGCTAAGAATCCAAGCGGGCTCTTGCCGCATTGTGACGTCACTTTCGCGAAGGTATTTGCTTCATCGGTTCGGTACAAGGCGTGTCTATCAGTTTTTATGGTCTAAGCAAGGAACTATTAACAGAACAAAGACCACAATTCATTGGAAAAGAAAACAGGCAAAGACGAAGCAGATCCCCACAACAAGAAATAGAAATAACAGATAGGGAAATGAGAACGGCTATAAAAGCAATCAAAAATAAGAAAGCACCGGGACCTGGAAGCATCTTACCTGAGCTTATAAAATATGGATCAAAAAAATTACACCGGATGATACAATGGATATTTCACAAAGTCACTCTGAGATAGCGCGTCCCAAAGGAATGTACGGAGGCGTATATGGCATCTGTATTTAAGAAAGGAGATACAAAACGATGCGAAAACTACAGAGGAATAAGCGTTATATCATCAGTAGGAAGGTTATATGGAAAGATACTGCGAGAAAAGATAGAGCAAGCGATAAAAAGGCAAAATCAGGGAGGATCAGGCAAGCTTCACGGCACGAAGATCATGCATAGACCACATATACACACTGGAACAACTGTTGGAAAAGAAAAAGCAAAAAATAGAGATATACATGTGGCATTTGTGGACCTAAGAAAGGTGTATGACTCTGTACCAAGGTTAGAACTATGAGAGGCAATGTACAAATTAGAAATATAGACGGAACTCATAGAAGCTATTAAAGCTCTCTATAAAGAAAATAAAGTGTCCATTAAAATGGGAACAAGAATCATAGGAGACTTCACCACAACAAAAAGGCCTCCTGCGGGGTTGTTCCACATCTCTAACCCTAGAGAAAGCCTTGACTATACGGAAAAGAAAATGCGAAGGCATGGGAGTACAGGTACGGAACGAATACCTATATACGTTAAGTTTTGCAGATGATCAAGTAGTGATTGCACAAGACCAAGACGACCTTAGCTACATGATGAAGAAAATACAAGAATAATATACCAAGGCTGGAGTAGATATTAACCTTGCGAAAACAGAGTACCCATCTACAAGTGAAGAAGACATAGAAGATCTACAGATTGATGACAACGTAACAATCAAAGGAAAGGATAAATTCAAATACTTGGGGTTAATAATCACGAAAAAGGCAACAACAGAGGAAGAAATTACACAAAGATTAGGACAAACAAGAACAGCAATCCGACAACTTAACTCAGTATGGTGGGATAGACACCTAAATATGAAGACAAAAACACAGATTTATAAAACATTAGTGCGAAGTACTCGTATTATAACAAAAGGGGGCTGAAAATTTAATCATAATCAAGAAAAACAGCAGTAAGATAGTAGCAACAGAGATGGAAACGCCTGCGAAGATGCTGCAGAGTAACAAGAATGGATAGAAGTAATGACGAAATAAAGCAAAGAACATCAATAGAAACAGACATACTAACATATATAGAACAAAAAAGACTAAAGTGGTATGGACATGTAAGAAGAAGTAGCGACAGCAGATGGATAAAGAGAATAATCGAATGGAGCCCCATAGGAAGAAGGAAAAGAGGACGACCCCGAAAATCCTGGAGAAAACGAAGTAGACGACGCCATGAATAAGAGAGGCCTAAACGATGGAGAATAGGACAACAGAGAGAGATGGAAACGGTTGAACGAGGGAAGGCAGTGAATACTGTAGAATCCCTGAATATTATGTATATATATATATATATATATATATTATATATATATATATATATATATATATATACATATATATATATATATATATATATATATATACATAATATATATATATATATATATATATATATATATATATATATATATATATATATATATATATTAATAAGAATTCCTGTGATTTGAAGTGAAACCTATAATTTTTTATCAAGATGGATGTTTTTCCTATGCCTGTAGATAAAAACCAGGCACGAAAACGGATTGCACAACCACAAAACTGGAAGGCTAACAAGGCGAAAAAAGAGAGGTAAGTTCGTTTGTTTATCAGGGCCGTACCGTAAGTTGTATTTAGATACATGTTAATCTAGTGATTACTAGTGAATCTAGTTAATCTAGTTATCTAGTGAATGAAAAATTCATTTTTCGAGTTTTTCACGCATATCGTTCATTTTGTGCTGAACACATAAAATCAAATTCTAAATTCTAGTGATGCCGAGTCAGTACTTTGTAAATACACTCGATAATACCGAAACCTGTTCCGTTAATGGATTTAAATGGAACAATATGATTTTAGCCGTTTACAATTTTTTTTGTGCCTCAACAGCTTTATCCCAAGCTTTGACAGAAAAATACAAGAAAAAATGTTTTAAAAAATATCAGGATTCACATGAGCTATCGGAAATCCAAGATTAATATAGAAAACTATCCTTATTTTTTTTAATATGTTTAATGAGTGTGTAAAAAATTATGAACCATTATCAAATGAAACTTGCGTTAACCGAGAAATAATTTATATAAATAAGGAAAATAATGAAATTAGGAAGCAGGTATTAAATTAATCTAACAGAATTAATTTGGCTCCGAATAGTTTTTATGAAGACTAGTAGAATATCGTCTGATCCTGCAGATGTATTTTTTTATAAACTCCTGGACAAAATTAACGCACCACTCATATTTTTCTCAATAATCTTTATTTATTGATACTTTACTGTACGACAAGTTGCCTTTAGACCCTGTTTGACAGTAACAGTTGTTATGTAAGCTAATAATAGTCTTGTTTTAACAGTAATTTGTATTAAACTTCGTTTTAGACTAGAAGTAAGTTAAACTTTTCATAAAAAGTGCCGATTAAAGCAAGGTGCTTGTGAGAAACAATCTTTTTATTTGTGATATTTTTCATCACATAGGTTCATTTGCATAAAAATCAAATAAAAAAATAAACCGCCAAAGAAATTTGTCAATGAAGGGACAGTGCGAGCATCGGATCTCCTAGATGAAGGATATTCAATGCGATACGTTGCAGGTTTTTTAGGTCGACACCATTCCAGCATCAGTCGCAAAGTGAGGCGATATAATGAAACAGGGTCGTGCCATCGAAGACCAGGGCAAGGGCGAAAACGTTGCACTAATCAAATTGATGATCGTTTTTTTGAGACAACGTGATCTCAGAGATAGGAGAGTCACCAGCAATTTGCTAAAAATAGAAGTAGCAAATGTTCGAAATGTCGCGATATCGTCTCGAACAGTTAGAAAACGTTTACATGAAGCAGAATTAAGCAACAGAAAACCGGTCAAAAAAACCCTTGTTTACCAGAGAACACAGGGTTCAGGGATTGAATTTTGCAAGATTGCATCAAAATTGGACCATCGATGATTGGAAACGAGTTCTTTTCTACGATGAGACTAGAGTAAACCTAAAAGCTCCAGATGGTCGTGAGCGTATCTGTCAAAGGCGAGGAGGAAAGGTTTGCCAGCTGCAATATCTCTCCTATAGTACCTTTTAGTGGTGGCTCTAAAATGTTTTGGGTGGGAATTTGTTTTGAAGGTCGTACGGAGTTGGTCCCATACGTACGAGGTCTAGAAATGCCCATTATTACTAAGACAACATTATTGTCGAACATGTAATACCTTTTGCTCTGTTTCTTGGACCTAATTTTTTATTCATGCAAGACAGCGCTCGTCCTCATGTGGCTTGATAAGTTATTGGCTACCTTAATGATGTTGATATTCAATTATTAAAGTGGCCACCTAACAGTCCGGACATAAATCCTATAGAGCATCTATGGGAATATCTCAAAAAAAAAAGATTCGAAGTCGTAGACCCCCTATTGCCAATCACAACCAACTCATTGAGGCCGTTATTGAAGAATGGGAGAATATTTCGCAAGCTTTTGTTGAGCATTTGATATCAAGCATGCTTCGATACATAAATGCAGTCATAAGAAGTAGAGGAGGGGCTACACGGTATTAGTGTTGACCCAGATGCATTTTATTGTGTTACTTTACTGATTTTTTTCTTTTTGCAATTTGGAGTTATGCTAGCTTATTTACGCATTTCGGGCAAAACCAAATTTTTAAAGAAACAATAAGGCAAATTATAGTCACGATAAAGACATGTTGGACTTATTTGTAGGTGTTTATTATTATTTCAATGTAACTTAGTTTTATTTTGTGTTCATATTGTAAATATTTAGATTAATTAAAGTGGTGCGTTAATTTTGTCCAGGAGTTTATTTGAAAGAGAAAACTCTAACTCTTGAAGAGTTATCGGATCATTTAAGGGGCTGTCATATGTGTTAGTGGGGATTGTAGAAACTACTATGTTTTTTTGTATGGTAGGGATTCGCAAGAAATATTTTTGTCGCTAGAATTTTGTTGATAAACATCAGCTAAAGTTTCTGCGATTGTATTTTTGCAAGTGATTAATTTATTATTGTGTGTTAAGGTATTTATATGTCTAAAACAATAGGAACCTTTAAGTTAACGAATTTTAGTCCAGATAACCTCGGAGGGTGTGTTAAAGAATTGATAGATGATACGTAATCTCTCCAGGTATCTCTTTTGCTTTTCTTTATAAGATATCTTGCTGTAGCTCTGAGTTTTTTTAAATTAAGTAAATTTTAATTAGTATTGTGTTTTTTTAAGTACATTAAAAGCATGATTGCTGGAAGATAGAGCATGTATGACTTCGTTATTTCACCAAGGTACTGGAGTTCTTTTTACAGAGCTTTGTTTTACCTATATTTTTTAGAGTTGCTTCTATAATTATATTGTTTAAAGACGTAAGATTTTACAGAATGACGGTATTAGATTTTTGTTTTGATACAGTGCAGCAACAACCGCTGATACGTATTTCGACCTTCTTAGGTCTCTTCAGAACGGTATAGTCACTGCTCTGAACCAAAACAAAAATCTCTCCCGTCCTAGACAATAGTTATTAAAATAACTATATACGGACGTAACTACGCCATCTAAAAACAAAAAGAGAAATCAAACGATTTCTACTTAGCGAAACCGAATTCAAATCTTAACCTGTAACCAGCAAAGCTGTTTGGCTGTTTGTTTCGCAAATTTTAGGAAACAGAGTGGTTAAGATTTGAATTCGGTTTCGCTAAGTAGAAATCGTTTGATTTCTCTTTTTGTTTTTAGATGGCGTAGTTACGTCCGTATATAGTTATTTTAATAACTATTGTCTAGGACGGGAGAGATTTTTGTTTTGGTTCAGAGCAGTGACTATACCATTCTGAAGAGACCTAAGAAGGTCGAAATAGGTAATCAGCGGTTGTTGCTGCACTGTATCAAAACAAAAATCTAATACCGTCATTCTGTTTTGTTATTTACTTCGTTTGAAGTACCAGAAACTGAATTCACTACGAATTTTGACCAGGATGAACGGCTTGTGGAATGCAATTTTAGATTCCCTTGCCGAGTAATTTATCCAGCTGTTTGTTTCGCAAATTTTAGGAAACACAGTGGTTAAGATTTGAATTCGGTTTCGCTAAGTAGAAATCGTTTGATTTCTCTTTACGTAATATTTTCTTTTCAATGTCGATTTGATAAGACGACCAGATTGCAGTCCTTAATTTCCAGGATTGATAGATTGGAAAATTGGGGGGATTAAATTTCATTTGATGATATGCAGATAGGAAAGTGAGTATTTTACGTCAGAAACGTTAATAAGGATTGGACTGTTTTCTGATTTGACTGTTTTACAAGGTTTCCCTGTATTAAGTAATAGTAGATCAGAAAAGTCAATGAGATGTTCCATTATATTATATTATATAGAGCTTCCCCATGCAAAATAATGACAGTTCATATCCCATAAAATTATTTTTGGGTGTTGAATTTGATCAGCAAAGTTATTTAGTTCTTGTAGGTCTAGCTCGCTTCTTCTTCTTCTCGTGCCACTCCTAGCGGAGATTGGAAACCATCATGGCCACTGCGACCTTGTTAGCAGCGCGCCTAAAAAGTTCAATCGAACTACACCCGAACCATTCACGTAGATTAGGCTCGCTAGGATGTGGTAAATAAATGTGGCATATATTAATACGTTTTTGGTGTGTAATACTCACTGCTATCTGTAGTCTGTACCTACTAGTCTGCCACTGGCCTGTTGTGCTACTCTGTTTTTTAAAAAGCATTGATAATTTCGAACATTTATATTAACTTATTTAAAATAATTTTCTTGCAGAAAAAAGATCTTTGGGCGTAATTCATTTATTAATAGTTTTATCTGTTCTAAATGTGTATAAAACCCATTAAGATTCCACTGCAAAATAAAGGAATTTGACATGTTAGAATCTGCCTGGGATAATTGTTTATCTGTTTTTTTCTGTGAAAGAGATATTATTGGAATATAGTTTCTTTTTTAATCTAGTGATAATATTTACTCTGAGATAGCGCGTCAAAATTACGGATCTAAATTAGCTCGACAGTTTTATTGAGTAATCGTTTAAAATTATTTATGGATTTTTGGCATAAATTGTGTTTTCTAGATATTCACATATTTCATTATAGTTTAGGATATACAGTGGTGATCTGTTTTTTATTTTTCTTTAATTGACTCTAGAGAAAGCAAAAGTTTTTTGCGGGAATTTCTGGTTGACTTTAGTGCCTTTTTTTTGGTTTGCTTATTACAGGACAAGTAAATATCTGTGAATCGGTCCGTGGGGTATTTTTGTTAATGTCTGAAGAAGATGAGATGAATATTTTTAGAGGTTAAGAAGAGTTGATTAAGGACGTTTGTAATAATTGGATTTGGTGTTATTTCTATTGGAGTACGATCTTTATGTTGTTTGTCTGAGATTGATAATGTTGGGGTTTTTAAGGAAGATATTTCACTTCTATTACTTATCTTATGGATCCTGTCAGGTTATCGTCAGTTTCCATAATTTGTTTCTGTTAGGTTATTAGAAACATTTACTGTAAATAATATGTTTTGCGAAGTTTTTGAGTGTACATTAGAAGTAGTAGGGTTTGATTAATTAAAGCATTCAGCTTCCTGATGATCAATAGTCTTGCATTTTGTACAGTTTAATCCTTTTATAGAAAGATATAATCGATAATTGGTATTGCCGTGAGAGAAAATGAAAGAATCAGAAATATACTTATTTTCTAAAGGTGTAATAAATATTTGCCTTCTTAAACTCAAGACATGATTCTATTAGCTTTCAGGCATAGAAAAAGTCTCTTAGGAAAGGTATTTTTGAGACGGAGTTTATACCCATCTTCTTCTTAAAGTGCCCTCTCCTCAATGGAGGTTGGCTACTACAATTTTAAAATCTTCTCTATCTTCAGCTGTTCTTATTAGCTGTTCAAAATTTAGCCCTGTCCATTGTCGGATGTTTCTGAGCCACGATAGTCTTTTCCTTCCTAGGCCTCTCTTTCCCTCGATTTTTCCTTTCACTATAAGTTGGGCATATTGGTACTTATTATTTCTCAGTATGTGGCCTAGGTATGATGTTTTTCTAACTTTTACTGTGTTAAAAAGTTCTCTTTCCTTGCCTATTCTATGCAGCACTTCTTCGTTTGAGGTATGCGATGTCCATGAAATTTTAAGCATTCTTCGGTAGATCCACATTTCAAAGGCCTCCAATTTATTTACGGTTGATGTTTTTAGAGTCCACGTTTCAACTGCATATAGAAGAGTCGACCAGACGTAGCATTTTGATAAACGTAGTCGAATTTCGAGTTTTATTCGAGAATCACAAAGCAGTTTTTTTATTTTTTCGAAAGATTTTCTGGCCTGTTCTATTCTCGATCTTATTTCTATATACCCATCTAATGTAGTTTTAATTCCATTAACGTGTTTGGAACAGTAGGACAAGCAATTGATATTACTAGTCTTTGAGTTGGAAAGATAAGTCTTCTTATTTCTACCTGAGTTTCTTTTATATTAACATATTTGTGGGAATGTAGAAGTAAATCAACTGTATTTTTAGATGAAAGATATAGACATATTCTCTTGTTGGCAATTTTGGAAGCGAAGGATACGTTACGTGGACTAACTAATGAACCGACGGGTATAATATAGTCATGAACTTTAGTTCCTTCAATACTAGAAAGCACTATAGCTTGTTCTTGTGTTGGATCTTTGACTGTGTTGACAACACTGGAATGAATCGTGAGATGAAGTGTGAGTAGCATTCATGGTATTATTTAAAGACATGGTTGATTAATTTTAAGTTCGGCCCTGTTACCTTTTGAAAACCGGTGTGGATCTTAATCTGTTTCATTTCTATTTCTTCGTTACTTTATAGGTTATATTACTATTGATATAGATATTATGAAGTGGTTTTTGGTACACACGTTACGTTTACTCGGTTGACTTGGAGGTAGCACTATAACTATGTGTAGAAAGTAACAAAAATAATTTTTATCTGTGGTTTTATCATTTAAAATGCAACGTGATTTATTTTATCACTGTCAGCCCCCGATGTTATTTCATTTTTCCAACGAAACTTGATTTAAAAAACAAGTACTCAAATTAGTAATGTGTATTATTACACACACTATTTTATGGATTTTTGGCGTTTTACGTCCAGATACTCATGCACAAATCAAAGTCAAAATTAAAAAAAAAGTGTATTGTTGAAAATGTATTAATTATTCGATAGATCAATAGATGACGCTAAATTATTTACGATAAATTGCATTCATTTTAATAGTTTTTCAGTACAAATCAGTATAGTGTTACGTATAGTTATTACAAGTTTAAAGAAAATGCCATCAACAAGAAATACTCCTGAAATAAATAAAAGTATTGTGGCACGTGTTCAAAAACTTGAAGAAGCATAACAACAAGGTATGGATGATCTAAGTAGTAATATCTCAGGTACTCAAATAGATTTTATAAATAATTTTGAGAAAAATATGTTAGAATTAACTAATTCCATCAAAGAAGAATTAAATAAAGTGCAAAAACATGTAATGCAAAACCAAAATAGCATTGAATATCTAAAACAAGACAAGCGTTTTAAATCCCTTATTTTCAATGGTATCGATGAGAAAGAGAAGGAAGACCTACCAGATGTTATTACAAATATATCCAACAATAAACGTAATATACCTATCTTGCCAACCAATTTAGTTGATTGCTATAGACAAGGTAAAAAACGAAATTATGATAAGAGGCCAAGACCGGTAGCCGTTGTGTTTGTAAACAGATGGTTGAAAACAAAAGTGTTTTAATTGGAAGAAAAATCTTAAAGGATGCAGTGTCGTGATTAGTTAAATGCTCCTGATTGTCAGGAATTATGAAAAAATGTGAGGACATTATGTGGGTACTAATAACTGTTGGACATATCAAGGTAAAATATATGTATCGCAAAATGGCTTCTATTATCTGAAAACGACCTTGCGTTATTATAATTTAAATTTATTTTTTTATATGTTGGTTTGCGATAATTAGAGTTAATATTCTCATTAGTTATAGTGGTATATCTCGAGGATAGATTTTGCAGTATTTATTTTCATTTTTCTTTGAACATTTTATTTTTGTTTTTTTTTAATTATTGCTTTAATTATCTGAACTTAGGCAAATTAAATTTATGTACTGTTAGATTATTTTCTTTACGCTTCAATTCAAATTTAACTGTACATCTTGAGTTATTTAATAAAAAATCCTTAGTTTATACTGTGTTTTGAATTAAAGAGTAATATCTATTTATTTTTTTTTACACTGTTAATACATCACCATGTGAATTACTCTTTATGTAAATAATAATCATATACAAATTTTGCTTATTGCAATTGTTTACATAATCGTTTGTACCTATTTAATAAGGATCTAATTTAAGCATAACATGAGTAGTTTAAAGTGTGCTCATATAAACTCTAGATCGCTAGTTGTGCATTTTATTGGTGACTCTGAGATAGCGCGTAAAATGATTTAGATATTTTGGGTATAAGTGAAACATGGTTAAAGAAATCAATATCCAGTAAGAACATTAATATACCTGGCTATAACTTTGAGAGAGTCGACAGGAAAAAAAAATGACACAGGTGGAGGTGTAGGTATTTATATAAAATGTAATATAAATTATGTGCTGATTGAGTTATCAAATGAAATTGAACAGATATGGTTAAAACTCTCTCTTCGTTATGAAATACTAGCTATTGGTGTTTTATATAATCCTTATGGACCATTTTATAAAACTTTCTTTGAAGTTTTGGAAACGATTTTATTATCAGTACTGCCAAGTGTAGATCATTTACTTTGTTTGGGCAACTTGAATGTTGATCTGTTAAATACTCTGAGATAGCGCG
>NW_027312676.1:0-27058 GCF_040954645.1 Diabrotica undecimpunctata | reverse complement strand
CGCGCTATCTCAGAGTGCGCCGTGTTATTACTGCCGGGCTCGATTCATGACTGCCTGGATCGATTGGTATTCAGCGCCGCTAGCGGGTTACTAGGTCGTCATCCAAAAGGTTGGTCTCCATTCACTCTTTCCCTGGAGAGAGTGAGTTTAAACACTCATTGTTAAGGATATCGAATTATATCCAGCTTACACGACCCAGACTTGGATAATCGACGAGTAATTTACCCGAATTACATAAAATTATAAAATACAGAGTTAATTTTAACGCACATCTAAAGGCAATGTGGTGAATATTAAAGGATGATCAATACTTGCGGTAATTTTTATTTTTTTGAAACTAACCATATCTCGTCAATAAAATCACTTTAAATCGACAAACGTGAATACCGTGATTGATTTGTACATTCAAACTACAAACAATCATGTTACAAACCCTTATACCAGGACTATTCGTTAACTTGATAACTATTCGACAAATTGCAGAGGTTACGTCTGTGAGCACAAGAAATTTACCGTTAATGTCCAAAACGGATTCTAAACTGAAAGACTTTTATTTAAATATGGAAAATATTGCTATATCACAGCAGAAATATTTAAATCTCTCAGGGAATGTAGAAAGATCAATAATTGAAGAGTGCACCGGAACAATGATTTGTGTTACATATTTAATATTATTCAAAAACTATAAAAAACCTTCTAAAATACCCAATGTATATGTCAATTGTTGTTCATAGCATCGAAAGGCCTCTATTTAGTTCCTAGACACGTCCTTTAAGAGAAAGTCATATTTAATAAAAATTAAAAATATAAATAAACAAAAACTCATTATATTATTGTTATTTTATTATCTTTATATTATAAATTTCACCTGTTTAATCTTCGACACAAGCCAAATTGGTATAAAAGGGCTGGTATTTATCGTCCAAATGTATACATATAGCAAATAGAAGATCAAATAAGGACAGAAAACTTAAAAGAAGAAGACATTAACCAACTATGGGCAAATATACGTGATATTGTGTTACAGAAATTGGTTGAAATATTGGGCAAAACCAAGTCAGAAAAAGGTCAGAAATCTGTTCGGAAATGTATAAAAAAAAAGGTGGTGATCAACTTTTTGCAGCAATTCATAAACTAATAATACTTATTGGTTGAACGAATTGGTACCAGAAGAGTGGTTAAAGGGAATAATATGTCCGTTGCATAAAAAGGGTGACCAACTGTAGTGTAAGAACTATAGAGGCATTACTCTGTTAGCATCTGCGTATAAAATCTTCGGCGATGTATTGTTTGAAAGACTTAAACATTTTACAAAGGATATTGTTTGTCAATATCAATGCGGATGTAGTCAACTACACATCAATTTCAAGCACATAGGCAAATTCTAGAAAAGTCACTAGAATATAACATAGATACACACCATCTCTTCGTCGACTTCAAAGCAGCCTATGACAGTGTGAAAAGAACTGCATTATAAAATGCAAGGATGGACTTTGGGATCCCACCTAAATTAGTTAAGTTGACCCAACTAACAATGCAAAACGTAAGCTCATGCGTTAGAATTGGGATAACAGAAAAGCCCTTTGTGAAAGAAGTTCTGTTGTGCATAAAAGAATTAACTTTCTAAGAAAATATTCTAAATTAAAAGAAGAAAGGGCAAATTTTATATATTTAGACGAAACATGGATATTTTCTAGGGGTGCAACCAAGACAATATGGCAAGATGATAACGTAAAGTCCATCAAACATACTGATGGAGACGGGAAGCGACACATAATTTTACATGCAGAAGGGAAATCGGGTTTTATAGAAGGTGCTGATTTAATATTTTCATCTAAATCAAAATTAAGTGACTATCACGATAATATGAACACAGAAATGTTTGTAAAATGGTTACATGAAAAACTTCTCCCAGGTTTAAGTGAGCCCAGCGTAATTATTTTAGACAATGCACCGTACCATTCTGAAGTATTAAACAAAAGTCCAACGAATTCTTGGACTGTTAATAAAATTAAAGAATGGTTGACAAAGGAACATATACCATTTACACAACATATTTTAAAATCAGAATTATTACGCTTGGCAAATATCCACGCAAAACCAAAAACCTTTGTTGTGGATCAGATTATTGAAAGTTACGGTCATCAAGTTTTACGTCTGCCACCGTATCATTGCCAGTTTAATCCCATCGAATATATATGGGGGAATAGCAAAACAATATTATGACAACCATATTGGGCCTAACGGTTATAGCGACGACGCAGTTCGGGAAACTTGGCGAAAGGCACTTTTAATTGTAACTCCAGAAGTGTGGTGCAACTGTATATTCAAGTGCGAGAAACTAATAGAAGATTGGTGGACTCGTGAAAATAAAATAAACGAAATAAGTCCAATCATAATAACAATTAATGGTGATGACAGTAATGATGATGACGATTATGATATTTTTGATGATAATGACTGATTTTCATTTTTGTTGGCAAGTTAAATTTTTTTATTTTTCATTAGAAATTCTCTCCATGGAACAAATATACTTAGACTATATTTTCTGTGTGAAGTGTAATATAAAATTATTATTAGGTTTATATTAGCCACATTAGACTCCATTAATGAAGCAATTCTCCTTATTATACTGTCAATTATATAAAAGATTTTCCATTATTATTTAATTAAAAAAAGTTATTGATTATTTTTCATTTCATTTGACCAGTTGATATTTCCCCAAAGAGCAGGTAATTAAAACTGGGTACTTACAATAAAATTTTTAATCCGAAACCCGCGTAATTATAGCGAACCGACTATATAAATTTTTTCCGTATCTGTATAAATAACGTCGATGATAATTGACTAACTAAACAAATAATAAATTACAAACTGAAAGGAAAAAGGAGTGTAGGACGTTCCTCGAAAAAATTTCTAAGAAATGCGTAAACACTGAAATGAAGTCCACAAGGAAACTAAGTTCCTGTAGTATGTATACTACTGTCATATACCATGGCTGTATACCATGTCACAAAAAATTTTTGTTAAAATCCTTTATAAAAGGTATATAAATTAAAAAACCCAAACGGGCATCAGTGTCTAGGTGTACATGTTTTGAGCCAGTAAATATATGGGTAAAAACCCGTTAAAAGTTATATAATACAATTTAGTTTACATTATTTAGTCTTATATTTTAGGATGTTAAAGTTATCAGTGGATATGATAACATGGCAACTCCACATGAAGTTGCTTAATGAAGAATATAACAATTTCTATGAATAAGGCACTAGAAAAATGTTGAACATATGCAGTTGTTTAAGTATAAACTGTAACGGTTTATTATGTTTGCTTTAAACGAATAATAAAGACGCGCTATCTCAGAGTCAATTGAAATGCATTGCTACATTGTAACAATGAAACTGGAGCTAGAACCTAACAATGAAATCCATAAAATAGTGTTTTCCACATAAAATAACCATAAACGCACATTTCTGGACAATAAATACCATGTCGGTTTTTATATCTCAATTTTATAAACCTAACAGACTTAATTTTAATAAACATTTGTTTTGTTTCATTAAAATATGCAAGTGAGGTACAACTTATTGACAAATTGACAAGTGGATTATAAATACCACAAAAGATTTATGATACGGAATTTATCCCACGCCTTAAAAAGCACAAGACTGTTAGAACAGCAAGAAAAACGTTATAAATATAAGTAAATTCATAATACACTGAGTAAATCACATAATGGTTTTAAAAAAGCAGTACTGGTATCACGTTACATAATAATTTTAGTAATATTAGTCGTTTATAGCAATTTGTAGTTCATAGTTTCACTAATCATGATCATCATCATCGTCCAGCTTCTTGCTTCCACTACTGGACATAAGCCTTCTCCATACGCCTCCAGTTGTGCTCTATTTCTTAATTTCTTCGTATGTCCACCAAGCGTGGTTTTTTATTGGCTAAAATCTTTCAAATGACGAGTTTCACTAATCCTTTCTATCTATATATTTCATATATTTTCTTACGATTATATGTCTTCGTATGCTATTGTATATAAACTTGTTTACTTTCCAAACTTCTTAATTCCACCAGTAGTATTACTTGTCAAGACTAGGAATGACTTTCAAAATTTTTCCCGTCGGCGCTCAGAGCAGAAAGAGAAAGTATTCGGAGAGAAAGAGATGGATGAACGTCGGGACTCCACTACGTGATTGTTAAACTTAGTTTACACGTCGAGTTTACTACTTCTACTTAGATCATTTCCAGTAATTTTGCTGCGCCTCATCAAGTAGGCGTGCTGAGAATTACAACAAATTAGAGTGACTGATATAATGAAGGAAAAAGCAAGGATAAAGTTCGCGCAGATAGAGAACCATCCTAGTCACATATTGCGAGAGATCATGAGGTACGACGCCTTCCACAGATGGAAGCACAAGAGACCCAAACAACAAATAGTAGAATAAAAGCAAACGTACTAGAGAGACAATCAGTAAATACACCAGAGAGAAAACACTACAAAAAACAACAAAACCAACGCACCAAGAAGATAGTTCGTAGCTCAAAAAACTCGTGGACAATCGCAACGTACAGCGTGGACCCAGTTAATTTTAAGTAGATAATTATTATACTAATATGCACTAATTCTGATTTTATGTTTCAGGCATCCTACAAAAAAAAATTTAAAAAACTACTAACAAAAACCGGCTCAAGCCACAAAAAAATAATAACAAAAATCATTAAAAACCCGGGCACGTAGCGCCCTACCCCTTGAGCACGAAGTAGCCGAACTGAGCCTAGTCAGAGCGGAGACTTGAGACCCAAGTAAGCAATTTCGCAGTAGTTCGCGGATAAGCCACAGTAAGATAACAGGATTATAGCGACAATGCGCTGTCCTTAGTTTTGAATTTGGTTAGGAAACCATGTTGGAGTTCTATTACCCAGGACTCCCACATGAAGCGCATTTGGCTGATAGTTGTGCCCCTATCGCGCATCAGAGTGCTATAGGGGGGAAAGGGATGGTCTAGAGCATTGGAGCGCGGTGGAGTGACTCCTGTTTTTACTCGAGTTAATACACCTCGTCCCAATGAATTGTTACACCCGAACGTAATTCTTAGGGGTGAACATGTCTCACAGGCTGGGTTTAATTAAATTGCTTGCTTGCTTGCAGTAGCCGTGCTAGTTGTAGGATTTTCAGTCAGCAGTTTTTACAAAAGGTACCTCTTAATTTCTTTATGATCTTGACTATTTTACCACCGAGTGCAGATAATGAAAGTGCTATACTATCTTCTGGTGTGCAAACAAAACATAGTTTAGTCCTCTTGGTGAACCTGAACGACAAAAGATTTTTATTTATATTTCTAAATTGGTAATCAGGATCTGTACCGGTTTCTATTATTTTTATTCGTTTCTAAGACATATAGCTCATATTCTATACTAGTACCATCGTCCTTTAGAATCTTATTTACTTAATATCTTTTGGAAGGAGTTTTTTCAATGTCTTCGTCTGTTGTCTAGTCAGGCTACATAATATTCCCAAATTAAGGCAAAATGCTCCTATATTTAGTCATTCTAGAAATCCAATGGAGTTGTACTTCCATTAATGGCACTCCCAATAATGTTTGAAACATTCTTCGTATTGGTAATACTCTCTTCAACTTACCAGTCCACACAGCTGCTGATTTCCATCCTACTTGTCGTCAGATTTGATCTATTGCCAATCCACTATTCGTCATAATTGTAGCGGACGTACGTCGAAACGCATGTCCCGTGTATTTCTGCAGATCGTTCAATTTTAGTTAACGTGCAATTTGCAAGGGACATGATCCAAATCTATTAATATCATCTACTTGATTAGTGCATTTATTAGTACATTTGTAGCGTTTTATATTTAATATCTATATAATAATATAAATTCTGTTTTAAGTTTTGTATTCAGTTGTTTTTGTCGTTGAAAACGATTTGTTTACATTCGAGTCCCCTAATATTCCGGTTGAAAAAGAGGTTCTTAGAAAAAATATTGCAAGTCAGGTATTCAATTTTTCTAAAACGTAATAAAGCTGAGAATATTTTTTTTTGTCTTTATTTACATTAAAATTCTCCTATTCTCTGTATGTATTGTGAGGTGAAAAATTTCCAGTTACCCAATTTAAAAGTAAATAATCAAGATGTTCTTTTGTCGGTTCGTTGCTAAGAACGAGGTCGAGAGGGGTATTTTGTTTGTTTAGGTTCGTAGACCACAAACTGGCTGGAGACGTGAAGCGAAATTATTTGGCGTTGAATTTTGTAAAATGTAACGCAGAAAGGAGTGAAGCAGGAGATTTTAAACAGAAAAGACGTTTTGCGGACTTTGAATCAAGGGTCGATTCAATGTTCTTGGTGGTAATGTCTTAAGACCAGTTAAGGTGATTAATTTACTCTTTGCAAATAATATAGTTTAGAAAAGAGTAACCACCAAAAGATTTGTGTAGATACCGAAAACTGATGAAATTATTATATAGGATGTCCCCGTCGTCAGCTTGCTTCCTCCACCGAACCTAATTTACATCTCTTGATTGTTCGTCCCTGAGTATAGAAATGGTTGCTTTGTCCCTGTTGGAGAATATGTCCAGATAGATGTCCCATAGATGTTTAACAAGTTTTTTCAAAGTTAAGTGCGAAACAGTGAAATTCAGGTAACTTTTTAAGCGATTAAATTTTAAAGTAAAAACAGACATTTTTTGCTAAAGTAATAATTGCTTTCATAACAATTTAAAAATTGTAATATTTAACAATTTTAATTTGATTATTATATAGAAAAGATATTTCATATATAAGGTTAAATTTTAAGATATTTTCATAAACAAGGATATCTTTAAATTTTAATAATCTAATTTGACCATATTAATAAATAACCTAGGAACCATTTCGAAAATTTTTGTAGCAATCTCCTTTGTAAACAGATAGACACGTAAGTTTTTTTTATTCTGTATTTTGCAACCATTTATATAGTATATTTTTTGTGCCTTTTGTATTTTTGATAACTGTTTGTGGTAAGACACAATAAATGTTAAATCTTGTTTCTTAACATTTGTTTTTTTTAACTAACCTTTTTTTGAGTTTCCGTTTGACAAAGGTTTATTTATGTTTGATAATTATTTCCCTAGTTACAACTAGCTGTTGTAATGGTTATAATTAGGCACCTCGGTGGCGCTCTTTATAAATAACTAGAGGTGTTTTCTGTTTTCTTTTGTTTTGTTTGTCCCAAGTGATTCATGACCCTTTGTTTCATTGTGTAGCTGCCCCAATCCTACCCCCTGTCATTTACTTACCCAGCTCTCCAGTTAACCCCTGAGTACCGTTCGCACAAGTAACGATTATTTTGTTTGCCCTATCTTTGACCCCCATTAGTTTCTGTCCCCAATTTATATCCCCATAATCTTACCCTGTGGTAGGCAAAATATATATCGTTACACATTTTTGGGACGGAATAATAAATACTTCTTCACCAAACGTACATTATTATACACTCGTCACGTCGTCTTAGATGGTTGGTTAGTAATAAGCAATACGCTTCCTTCTTCCTTAATGTCATGTAAGCGTAAATCGCACAATTGACATCTTCTGCAAGAGCAAAGATACCGCAAATGGCTACCACCTTCAACAAATAAATACGTAATGTCCCAAGCATCTATGAAAAACTTCCGGAAATCGTCTTCCTGGAATACATACGCCTTCTTGGCCACGTCATTCTTGCTAATTGTCATGAATGAATACATGAACTTTAACAAATGATTTTAAATTGACCCCTTTGTTTATCATCAACATCCGATATTTTCTGAAGGTAAGCAAGCACAACTCGTTCATCTGTATCTATTACCTTTTGCTCTTCCAAACATTTAATGAACTTGTAGTATTCTTTTTATAAGCGTCTTACGATTTTTGCGGTATTAACCGCGGTTCTGCTGTACTATTTAAGTAATCAATGTTAGATCTCATTTTTAAGCAATATACAACCAGTAATAACAATTATAAATTTGGCCCATTTCGAAATCTATAAATATGGGACATTTTCAAATCACGGGCTAGTAAGTGTTGCTCCGGCTCCCATATAGGGTCTCCTGTACCCTGGGAGCCCTTTGTCGGGGGTATTCTTCATCTTTAAAAAAATGTGATTTTATTTCATTTCCCATGTCAGAAATTAACACGTTTATAACTTCTAGAACCAAATTAGAATATTTTCAGAAGGGAATACACCAGACACCAGGAGCGCGCTCTTTGGCAAAGACATAACTAGATGAATATTGAATACAGAAGGGATGAAAATTCTTGCTGCTATCGTTATATAGTATCTACCTTATCTATTAAGATAAGCAAATTTTCTTTCCTTTGAATAAAAGTTCAATTTTTCAAAATAATCTCAATGAATAAATTGACGGAAATAATTAGCGCCATCTGGTGCAGGTTTCCGATTGTAATTTTTATATAGCTATAAAAATAGTATTATTTATATCTCTAGATAAATAATATTACCGCAATCTAAAGTAGTTAGTCTGTAATACCTATTTAAAACTATTTTTCTTGGAAACACATAAACAAACTGTAAAAACTTAATAGTAATGTGGAAAATTTATGGTTTTTGAGATTAATATTCCCCTCTGCACCGATAATTATATCATTACAAAGAGAAGGTTAGTATAATAATAACCACTAATCAGTTAGTCTAACAACAACATGATCAGAGTTTTTTTCTCCGAAGAAATTGTTATGTACATACAGAACAGCTGATATGAATACATAATTTTATGTATTTGATATATTCGTGCAGTACCAAGTGGATATGGGATAAAAACTATAATTTGAGGTCAGTTTATTAAATAACAATGTTTTTGCTTCTGAAGACATTTTTCTATAGTAAATTTGTGACTTTTTTGGATTAGAGATGAAAGCTTTGACTTAAAGGCTTTGGTCCGTTGTGTCGAGAAAGTTAATAGAAAATTTTGCCATTATTTGACGTACTGTCGAAGACAAGCAAAAATACGGATTTAACTGATAATGGATTATACATTCATGTACAGAAATATAACGTATGGTCCTAAAGTTTTGGGAAAAATTTCAAAAGCATATAACTCTGACCACAATATCTTATTTTTTATTAATAATTCAACAATGTAAACTTAACTATCCTTATTATAAATCAAAATTCAAATGACAGACAAGGGACCATTATGTTCGATTTGCCTAATAATTCCCCTGACACGATTGCATCATCCTTTAGACGACCTCGGCGTCAATTTCTCTAATTTTTTGATATATGCGGCGTCTTAACTGTTCCTGATTTTGTGCTTCCCATCCGTTATTATAGACGTTCCGACTTAATATTGCCCAGAACTCTTCAATTGGACGACCCTGAGGTAGGTTGGGGGGATTGTCTGCTTTCGGTACAAAGGTAATGTTGTTAGTTTCGTACCAGTCCCTTGTGTCCTCGCGTAATGACATGAAGCAAGATCTGGCCAAAAGACTATTTGATCATTTGCATGATGTGTGTTCACAAACTGAAATAATTTAGAGAGACATCTTTGAATATAAATGTTTGCGTTAAGGCTTCGTCCTCGAACAACACCAATGTTAGGGCTGTGAGAATAAAGCCAGCCTCAGAAATTGCACACCATACCAAAATTTCGTCCTCAAATTTTTTCTTACTTTTGAATTTGATTTCATCAGGTACATTTTCGTAATCGTTCGTGTAAAACCCATTGTTACCCTTCATCTCAGAGTTGGACAAAGTAAAATATTTTTTTATCGTCCATCACGATCAACTTGTTGACGAAATGCACTCGCCTTAACGCGCGGCAACATCTCGGAAATCTCTCTAATTGATCCTCTGTGTATTTTGGAGCTTTCCTTCTTTTCCGGTAGATAATATTGTTACTCGATAGGGTCCTGTATACTGTAGTCTTTCCAACATGAAATCTTCTGGCCAGTTTTCCGCTGTGAGACCCCAATTTTGTTCTTAGCGATCCGCGGTCGGCCACTTTTACGCAAGTTAACACATGGTATTCCTTCTTCACATTCTCTGATTGTGCGATAAATTGTCGATTTGCTTATGTTTTGATCTCGATAAATATTACCAATATCTCGTTTCGACATTCGCCCAACCATATTATAAACACCTCGACGAATATCAATTTTATACGACATTTTGCAGAGCACAAACAAAATATTCTGCTTTGTTTATTAAAATGTCAATAACTGATGACATTTCAATTCCATGGCCTTCTTTGTTAAATGCATTTTGCTTCTCAATCAGACCAGGTGAAATTTTTCCCAAAACTTTAGACCATACTACCATTATTAGTGCCAAAAAATGTCGGATTATAAGTGTCGGAGTTCTCGAATAGAGCAAGTGTTTTAAAGACCAGTTATCCACTACTTTACGCTATTTTGTTTATTGGTACACTTTGAAATCATGTATTATTACTACAAAAAATTTAAAATAAGAGCTTCTTCTTCTTTTTCTTCTAATGGCGCTACAACCTTGTGAGTCTTGGCCTGCTTAACAATGGTTCTTCCATTCTGCCCTGTCTGGATACTTTCCTTCGCCACTGCCTGATGTTCTGGTTTTAAGATCGCTCTCTACGTCATCTATCATCTTTTATCCTCACCGCCAAGAAGTGTGATCTTGATCACACGGGTGAACCCCGGTAAACCTGAGCAACCCTATTGGAGATTGGGTAACCGACCCCAATGGAAGGTAGGGTCAGGGCGGACGAGGAAGGAGAAAGCATAGATTGTTCAGAAGCTAAAGCCAGCATCTCTGGCACTGGACTCGGGTGCAATAGGCCGATAACCTTTCACCTTAAACTCAGGTATCACAAATGCTACGAACAATGAAACAAGAGCTAATAATGTAAAATGGTTGAATTTGTGATGTACATCAATATACCGTTCGTTATTATGGAAATTAGAAAAACAAAAAATTAATTTGCAATCTGCCACAATACCAGTTGCTTCATGTTGGGAGCTTCGGTAGGCTAGCAGAAACAGTTTTTTCCAGTCTTTCTGATTTTCGTGTAAAAACAGGGACACTTAGTTGTTGATGGTCCGGTTTATGTCTTTCTCCAACTGATGAGGAAGCGGTATCGTTCTGGTCTTCTTAATTCCCAGCAAAGCCGTCATGGTCAATGCACGGCTGTGAACTGACGCTGGCAAAAGTAATTTAAAGCAGTCAAAAGTGGCTCAATGGATCATTTATAGCCACTGTATTTTGAGATTGCAAAGACAAAAACTTTGATTGAATATCTTGAAAGAGGTAGAACTATGAACATCATCCTCATCTGGCTGTACAACTCTGCGTGGGTTGTTTAAAAGTTTCAGACAGTTCCCCCTGAATTCGTACTCTACATTCAACTTGTTCAAGAGTTAGTTTTGTTAAATTTTACCAACTGATTGGTATTTCTAGCTCTTTCATTGCATTGAACATTTCTCTTCTATTCACAGAGTCGTAGGCTGCTTTGTAGTCTATAAATTTGTGATTAGTATAAATGCTATATTCCAGTGTTTTTTCCAAAATTCGTTTCAGGGTTGCAATCTGATGAATTGTCGATTTACCACCTCTGAAACCAGCCTGGTATTTTCCTACTATCCGTTCTGCATATGGTGCCATACGGTGACATAGTAGTGTGGAAAATATTTTATACACTGCATTTAGAAGCGTAATTCCTCTGTGGTTAGAGCATTCAAACATATCTCCATTTTGTGTATGGTGCAAAATATTCCAATCATTGGGGAGGGATTTCTGTGTCCATATTTATTTTATAAGCTTCTGTAATGCCATAATGGTATCATGGCCAACTTCTTCATATAGTTCAGCTGGGAGATGATCTACTCCGGGTGATTTTTTCTGGCTAGTTTTTTTCACTGCATATTTAACTATCAGAACTATCAATAGACAATATTATTGAGCATTATTGAACAAATAGAAGCGGGAACTCAATTAGAAACTCAATATGACTGAGAAAAATTCATTCATTAAGCTCATTACTTTCTCGTCCGGCTTATTCTCCTGATTTGGCCCCTCCGATTCTTGTGAGTTTCCAAATCTGAAGATATGGCTCATAAATAAAAACGTAAGTTTGACCGAAGACATAATTGATGAAAAAATGACCATTTTGTAGAGCTTCCATAATTGTATTAGTTGGATGGTATAAATAAGTTGGAAAATTACTGAAATCATTATAATTGAGCTAAAAGAGGACTCTAAGGAGTTTATCAGACTTAGTAAAGAACGGTATCGGTGGATCAACTATTTCAACTAAATTTTCAGTTTTATTAGATCGATAAAATGAATCTAAATTCATCGTACCCTAACATCGTTTAAACCCATTTATGCCCAGAGGGTCGATAACAACCCCGTTCACTTCACGGCGAGTTGAAATGTGTAACTGGATATTCTTTGTTTGTTTTACTCTTAGTAAGTAGTAGTGTAAGTGTAATTATTGATTAGTATAGACTAAACATTTGTGAAAGTAACTAGCGAATCGATAAGCAAATTTAACTTTTGTTCATTTTGAAAGCTGAACAAGTACACAAAACATATTGGTAAGTTTTTATTTATAGATTATTGTGAATAATTTTTTTTAAAGTCAATACGAATTATACTATTCTTTAGGTATATTATAAATTTTATTGGATTATTTGATTTTTAATATAAAAAATAGATTTTAAAACTGTTTGGGGTCGCTAACGACCCCTTGGTCACTCTGATGAGGACTCTGGGGATGAAGATTCAAATGATCTAGATAGGCTAAGTCGACGCCAGTTGCAGGCAATAGCCGAAGTAGATATTGCAGAGCCTATTCAAAGTGAATCTAAAGGGGAAGAGATTATAGAAAGAAGCGAAAGCTGATGATAAAGGAAAAAAAGAAAAGGGGGGTCAAAAAAAGTAAAAGAAAGTAAAGAGAAATTGGAGCAAAACTATCAGCGATTTCGAAGTAAAAAATAAAACTTAAAAATCAGATTGTGGCTACAACTTATATACCTCTCATGCTCTCATATCATTATCGCAGACAGTGATCCAGTTGATTTTTTTTAACTCTCATTATCGTCATCCATTGTTGAACATATCGTTAAAACACACAGTGATGTTATGCACATCAAAATATGCTAGGCTGGAACTGGGGACAAATGAAATATACACATTTCTAGGTATTTTTTACTTATGTTTTGGGAAACGATGGAAGATACGCATAATAATGTAGTTGCAAACTCTATGCATCGAAATCGTTTTGAAGAAATTTTCAGGTACATTCATGTAGCGGACAATAACAATCTACCAAAAAACGACAAAATGGAGAAACTAAGATGGATATGCTCATGACAATCTTGTCAGATATGCTCCTATAACCACTCAATTTCTCCATTGATAAATCTATATTCCCTACTTTGGCAGGCATGTTGTAAGGAAATATATAAAGGGAAAACCAATTCACTTTGGTTACAAGGCCTGGGTTTTAGCTACAACTAGCGAATATTGCGTGAATTAGGATATTTATCAAGAAAAACAAGAAAGAACGGCCAGAAACTGATGACAATAACAAATATGGCGTAGGAGACTTACATTTGCAAAATTTTTGTCAGAAAAATTTAAAGATCTACGATTTTACGAAAAGTTACAAGAGATAGAATTTTGGAGCAACAGGTACAGAATGGAAAACTGCCACAGCAAAACTCACAGCACAAAATGAAATGAAAAAAAAGAGAGAGGAGGAGCATACGAGAGCCTCCTAACAGAAGATAAAAAAAATAATAGCCCTACAGTGGAACGATTATTAATATTGTGAATTTGCTGTCAAATGAATTTGGAATAGCACAGATTCAAAAAGCACGAAGGTATCAGCTGCAGCTAAAACAAAAGTTGAAATCAGCCTAACGTTATTAAAAAAATACAATATATTCAGGGTAGGTGTCGATATATTAGACGGACATATCGCTGCATATCGTATTGGACTTAAGGAAAGAAATAGTATGTACCCATTTTGTTCTACATGTTTGATGTTTGTTATGAGTAAGTATGGTTACAAACATGATAAGTAATATTTTCGAAAGAATGGTGGTACTGTCATTGTTAAAAAATATGGTCCGCTACCACGTTTTCCTGGACCATCACGTTCCTCTATTATACCAGAAAGTCTAAAATCCAGTGGACAGTAACTCATATTGGGACAACTGAGACGTCGTTGTCAACTGTGTAAAAATAATACAGTTAAAGCATGTCAACGCTGCAATATCCCTTGCATAAATGTTTCGGGGCTCAAAGGGGTAGTGAAGCGCAATATAAGATTCTGTTTCCAGTTAGCATTCTCTAGCCTCTCCTACTCAATCCTATCATCACCTCCACGAAGTGCGGCTTGGTCTACACGGGTGAACTCTGGAAAACCTGAGGCAACCCTTGCTGGAGATTGGGTAACCAAACCCAATGGAAGCAGGCCAGGGCTGACGAGGAAGGGAGAAATGGTCCTTCGAAAAGGGGGTTGTTGAGCAAGGTTAGCAACCTACCTACTGTCAAAAAAATAATGCTCAGAGAACCGAACAGAAGGCCTCGGAATTGGACGATACACAGATGGACGAACCACGCAAAAAAGGACAAAGAGACCAAATAATCTACAAATTGCACTTGGAACATCACATCGTGAACAAACGGGAACAGGAAGTTGTGCGAGAATTATAGCTCCATAAAATTGATATATGGCCCTGAACGAAAACAAAAAGACAGGGGAAGTATAGTGCCAATAGAAACAAATTTATATTCCTGTACAGGCGGAGTAGATAAAAGCAAACGAGCTCAGGCAGGAGTAGGCCTCTTAATGCCCAATAAATATTAGTAACAATATTCAAGAAATAAGATACATCAACAAACACATGATGCTGGTTTGCCTTAAACTTCACAGACGATACTTAATATTATCCCCGTATATGCACCGGATAACAGCAAAAACAAGAAAGACAGGAGCTTTTTATAGACAGCTGCAAGATCTACTGGACACCACAATAGCCGGTAGTAAAACAATAATTACCAATAATAATTGTGGCTGGAGTTACACAAAGATTTAACGAAGAAACGCTCAACGACAACGGAAAAAAGACTTCTAGAACTTTGTTTAATGAATAACCTCCGAGTTAACAACACATTCTTTGACCACCCAATACAACATAAGATCACCTGGTCAGATACAAGAGACGTAACTCTATGATTGACTAAATTATAACAAACAGACAAAAGATCCCAAGAATATAATAGAAGGTGCGCACTCTATCTTCCGCCAATGTAGGATCCGACCATGACCTGGTACTAGGAAAAATAAATATAGCAATCACCACACAAGGCAAGCGAAATACAAAAGTAGAAGAAAAGTTAAATATAGAAAGCTTAGAAAAAGGAAGGGACACAAAACTTGTATAGAAACAGACTAACAGAAAAGCTAAACAGCCATAACCTAGAGACTAAAGAGAATATAGAAGAAACCAGGAAAATTATTAAAAAATGTATCCTACAAGCAGCGGAAGAAGCTTTAGGTAAAACAAAAGTTAACTCCGTGGTACGCCGAAAGGGTGAGCAAGAATAGCAAATGAAAAGAAACAAGCTTTTCTAACATACAAAGGAGTGAAGACACCGAGGCACGAGAAGACTACGTGAGAATTAGGAATATAGTAAACCAAGAAATAGATAACATCAAAAAGAACACTGGGAGAAATTTACCAAAGATATGAAATACGACCTCTATGGATCCCAGAAAAAAGGTGTGGAAGATGATAAGGAGACAAAAAACAGAAATGAATGAATTGACCACGGAAAGCAAAATGAAAGTATACAAGACAACAGTAAGTCTAATCCTAACATATGCAGCGGAGACAAGGACCGATACAAAAAAGACGAAACAACAAATCAACAATATTCGAAATGAAAGTATTAAGATCAATAGCGGGCATATCATTAAGAGACAGATAAACCAACAGAAGTATACGCGAACACTGCAAAATTCAAAATATTAACAGGTGGATAAAAACAAGAAAAAAAAACTGGAAAGAACATGTAAACCGAATGGGACCAGATAGATTAGCGAACATCTGTAAAAACAACAAGCCGTATAGGCAGAAGATCCGTTGAAATGCCGCCAAAAAGTGGAAAGATAATGTACCGTCAACAACGACTGAAACAGAATAAGAGGCAGACAAACAGGAGTAATCCTAGTCTCACGAAGAAGAAGAAGAAGAAGATATATGTTCCAAGGAATATCACAATAATTTATTTGTTATTTTGTTTATTTTGGATTCATTATTGTATAAACGTTTATGTTATGTTTATTTATAATATTTTTCGATATACTTTGTTATTAAAATAATTATTAAAAAATATATATCTTAACCTATCCCTTTTATATCACAATTCCTTCTATAAAAATGAGTAAAATCATATTATGCATGCCGCATTTGCCCAAAGGGACGATAACGACAACGACCCATGTAAACCCATGTTTTGTATATGTCTACTATTAATGACGTCATAATTTCTTAAATATTTTTCCACTTAATTTGAATCATTCAAACGCAACATATATCAAAATAAACTATATGTAAAAGAAAAAATAGTTCTGTGCATAAATGGGTTAATGTATCTGTGTTTTGGGAGTTTTTCAGTCGAGGCGTTTTTTCAATAAATAATCTCCTGGAATTAATCTAGCAAAAAGTTACGGTAACCGAAAATATCAACAGCAAATCAATGATAAAAATGTTTGACAAACAACTAATTTTCGCCTTCGAATTCGCCGATCCCCACTTAAATCCACGCGTAACTCCAATTATAGTAGCTTGACGGTTTTATCGTATTTTTTGCGATCGGAACATTTGAACTAACAATTATTAACGTGAAGGTCGAGAGGTGTAAAAATAGTAATCAATTAAACCGCCGATAAGGTAGTTATCAATGAATTTTTGAACAGCTTAATTACCCGGTAATTATCTATTGATTTCATTCTGTTATAGACTCGTGTATCATTAAGAAAGCTTTTAGTTTAATTAATTGAGTAATAACACCAACGAAACTGGTTTGGATTGAATTCATCATCGTTGCAACGGTTGTTTCTGCTTCTTTCGCACAACTGACTCGTAACGACAAAGTAATCTTTTTTTTTGTGAGATTTTATGTGATAAAATCCGCGTTATCGTTGGCAAAAAGATTTAAAGATATAATTACTGTTAAGAGTACCCTATTGTATGCAGATGATGTGGTACTTGTCACGTACGGTGAACATCGACCATAAAAAATAATTAAATGAAAATGGCATTAAACAAAACAATGGCACTACAAAAATGAACGCTGAGGAGAATGCTAGTAAAAACTCGATGTGACAGAATATAAACGAATTGTTACTATCAGAAGAGTAAAGTAACATACGCTGATAGTCGAGAAAATACAATGAAATTGGTCCAAAAAAAGCATAATATTAATTAAACTTGGATCCAATAGTACGAATCGAGTATGTCCTTCTCAGGATATATAAAGGACTTGAACTGTTTTTTTACTATAGAAACCACAAACTTGAATATTTAGTCACATTTTAAGAAATGATAATTCGAACACTTAAAACTGATAATTGAGTAAAGATTTAGAGAAAACAGCTCCGGACAGGAGTCGTAATTCTTATAGTAGAAGCCACAGTTCGAATGCAGTGCAGGTAAGATAAGCAATGTATTTTTTATGGGAGAACTGCCGACCATGTTGCCGGTGTGCCCCGAACGGCGCATCAGGACCGGATTTAAGAATTATAACACTGGAATATACGCGCACACAATTGCCAACGCGACTGTATAAAAGACTATCATTATTGTTTCAACCTAAAGCTATACAATGTATAAATAAGAGGGTTACATTGTCGAACTAAACAATAACATGAAGAAAAATACTATAAAAAAGTAAAATAATCAAAACTCATTGTCGATAGCTTATCTATATTTATCAATTTTCAATAGCTTCCAGCTAGGAGAATGAAGGAAATATTCCACAACGGCCCAGACATAACAGAAGATGAGGTATTAGAGGCGATAAAGCGAACAAAGAACAACAAGGCAACAGGTCCTGACGATATACCTGTAGACATAATACGGTTAATAGAAGAACAGCAAATTGGAAATATTGGTCGACTTATTCAATACAATATATAGTACAGAAACTAGAAGAATTAACTATTGGAATAAAAGTAAATGGCCGACCAATCAATAATATACGGTTTGCCGACGACACTATTTTATTAGCGAAATGTCTTGGAGGATTTACAACAAATGGTTGACAGAGTGGTAGAAGTCAGTGAACAAAATTGTCCATAAACACAAAAAAGACACAATTTATGGTAATTACAAAAGCACAACAGCGTCAAGAAAACATAAAACAATATATGGAGTATAAATTAAAAAAAGTTGAAAAATATAAACATCTGGGTACAATAATTAACGAAAACAATGAGTACACAGAAGAGATAAGGCAATAATAGGACAGGCAAGAAATTCTTTCAACAAACTGAAAAAAAGTACTCTGCAGCAGGGACATTTCAATTTCTTTAAAAATAAGACTTCTGAAATGCTACGTGTTCTCCGTATTATTTTATGGGTTGGTGGCTTGGACATTAACAGTACATAACATAACATAACAATATCTTTATTTTTAGAAAATATATACATTCCGTGAACATAAAATTATTTAAAAAAACAGTGTCACAAACGAAATATTATTTACTTATTCCTAACCGTTACATATACAAATAGTCCTCCACAGGAATATGGCTCAAGAGCTACCAGTAATTTAAATATTTGATGTTTATACAAACTTAATCTTTCCTCCCTTTTAATAGGTTCAGCAGTTTATTAAACAATTTGATGCAGCAATAAAGAGCGTTTTATTCTGTTATACTTAACCTGTGTATTGGAATTTTATAATTATATAACCTGATATTTACTATACTATTTGGGCTCAAAGTTCCTAAAGAGTAATTTATTCTTATATAGAAACAGTAAGCATTCTTGAATAAATACAGCGTAAACTGTTAAAATATTATTACTCCTAAAATGCCCTCTACATGATTCCCTACTTTTTAAGTCAAACATAACTCTGATATATTTTTCTCTGAACCAGAAATACATTATTTATGTCCCTACTGTGGCCAAAATTTATTAGCCATATCTAAATTTTGCTTCAAATTAGCATGATACACTGTTTTAATGAGTTACTATTCAGTGTATTTTTTTAGGAACTCTAAAGCTGTAAATCACTTTACTCAAAGACATACATAACTGGTCAACATGTTTATCCCAACATAAAAAACTGTCAATATATAATCCTAAAAATTTGGTACTGCTGCTAATATTTAAAGTGTCATTATTTACAATAATACTGTTTGGCATATCTGAATGTGCATAATTTGTCTTAAACAAAAGAAGATCTGTTTATTTTGATTTAAAACCAACCTATTCATAGAAAACCAGTCTTTAGCTTTCTGGAACTCTAAACTAGCATTAACGCTTAGAAAAGACATGTCTTTACCACTGACTAAAATGTTTGGATCATCTGCATAATTTTGTTATGCTGGAAGTAGTATTAGCCACTAGACCATGAAGATCATTGATATAGATCACAAACAGTAAAGGACCAATCACACTTCCTTGTGGTACTCCAATATTGATAGTGCTTTCAGATGAGATGCCTATTTCAGTGTTTTTATGTATTTTTACTAAATGTCCCTATTTGCTAAGTAGGACTTAAACAGTTCGATGCTGGTCCACGTATACCATATTTCTCCAATTTATAAAATAATAGGTCATGCACTAAACAGTCATATGCCTTTGATAGTCCAAAAAGAGACCCAAAGCCATATGACCAATCTCAGTACATTTCAAAATATCCCAGACAAATTGAAAAATCGCAGTCTGAGTTGATTTTCCCCTGTTGATAACCATGCTGATTTGCACTAATAATATGACATTTTGTTAAAAATTCTGTTATCCGCCTATACATAGTCATTTCTAAGATTTTTGAAAAGGAACATATGACTGTTTAGTGCATGACCTATTATTTGATAAATTAAAGAAAGATGGTTCGGACAGATTAGAAGCCTTCGAGTTATGGGCCTACAGCAGGATAATAAGAATAAGTGGGTGGATAGAGTCACGAATGTGGAGGTGTTGAGAAAAATGGGAAAAGATGTGCGAAAATGCCATGATGGTTGCCAACCTTCTTAGAGGAGATGCTTAGAATGAAAGCAAACTGTCGATTGGGTACTGGCCATTAGACCAAAAACCTGTTGGCAAAAACTATGAACGGGAGGGGGAGTGAAATCTCGAATAAGGAAAATTGTCCATGATATTCTTTTGGAAAACATACTACCAACCGACAGCAGCATAACGAACAGAGTGAAGGATGATGAGGACCCACCAGCATTTTTAAAAAACCACATTCGTAGGCTACTAAATGACATAGGTTTTTGAATATGGTAAAAAAAAGTCAAGATTCGATAATGAAAAGAAAAGATATCATATTCTGGAGACACAAGTATATCAGACAAATAAAAACATAGAGGAAGAAGGATAAAGTAAACCTTGTTTATACTGATGAGTCTTGGGACTAACGTCGGTTGCTTTCAGTCAAAAAGGAATTGAAGGATACAACGATCAAGAATCCACGAGATGCCCTTCATAAAAGGGCTCTCTACTGGGCTAAAAAGCTCCAACCCAAAGAGGTCCTCGGTTTGTTTTTTTTTTTCATGCTGGAAGCGAAAAGATAACCGCAGTAGATAAGGCACCACTTCAGGGCACTTTTTTCCCAGATTCTGGGAAAAACCGCTCGCTCCTTATGGAGAATATGGCAATTTCCCCAGACCCCTGACACAGATTTCCCCAGATTTCGCCTAACCTAACCTAACCTAACCTCAACGTGAAGATAGCGTCAATTCATCTTCTTCTTTTACGAATTCTTCTTCTTTTATTGACCTAACCTAACGTAACCTAACCAAACCTAACCTAACCGCAACGTGATAGGCATTCGACATAGAATTGTGCGTTTCTCAAACTATGAGGCACGAACTTTACGTGGGTGCGCCAACACATAAGAATGAAAAAGAAAAATGATAATTACTAATAAAAAAAATTATTCACAAAAAGAAAACAAAAATGATCATTGTAACAGCGAGGAAAAAATTTAAGAAACTTATAGAAAAACTCCTAGTTGATACACAGATTTTAAAGAGTAATTTTACTGAAAAAATGTCAAAAGTATTTTGATTTTGAATGATAATCTATAACTATGGAATCCGAAAGCAAAAAAATCAAATTCGGCGCCTGAAAGGCATAAAAACGGGAAGTTTTTAATCCCTTGTGAGTGAGAAAAATCGGATGTGAAAACGATTCTACAATTTTAAAAACGATACTAGGAAATAAACAAGTTTCCTAACTAAAAAAAAAAACTTTAAATTCCTAAGTCCTTAAGAACCTGACTAACTAAATAATATACAATGCGGTCTCACAGCATCTGCTGTTGCTTTCCAGTTTTTAGACTCCTTCTTCACGCTTGTCCTACTCCAACACAACTCCTCATCAAAGTTCCCTGCACTCATTGGCCTTTCTAATGTTAGTTTTCCAACCGGTCTTCATGTTTATTTTTTTCTGCGGGTTTTCATTTCCATGCAGCCTTCGGTAGTCTTTCCTCGCCCATTGAAACGACATGACCGTACAAATTTAACTGTCGCTTTCTACATCTTGCACATTTGTTTTCTTAGAAATTCTACATGATCTTTGACAAACATCGAATTCTATAGCAGTGAGTCGTTTTTTGTAATATTCTGTTTATCTTCAGGTTTCTGTATCATAGATCCATAAATTCAAGATAGTTTTAATAAAACACCAATAAGTGACCTGAATTATCTCTTATAATATAAACAGTAATGGTACACAAAAAATGGGTGTGACAAGTATGCCGTCCGACATCTTGGTTAATTGGAAATGTAGTTTTATTGCTAAACATGTAAATTGAAAAACCTACTTAGTACTCAGTTATGCACTTGGTGTGGATACCGATAATGCAAATCAAGCTTAAAAAGTAAACCTGGTTTTTAAATTTAATATGCAGATATTTCAATATATAAGTAATAAAAATAAAAAAAAAATAGTAAATATCAATAGAGAGATGTATTACTCAATAAATAAACAGATAAAAAGTAACTTTTTTTTCTATAAATTTTTAATTTTTAATCCAATTTCCTCAATTTTTGTTTTGTACGTATAATATGCACCAAGCGTTGTGCTAAGCCAGCAGCTTCGTCGTTTTCCTCTATTATTCTTTTGATGAGTTGCAGATTATATTTTTTACAACAGATAGCATAGTATACAGAGTGAGTTTTAAATCTGCTTTTACTGCACCAGTAATAACTGAAATTACGGCATTATTATAATAAAAAATATTCCGTATTTTTAAGGATTTTAAAAAGAGACATATACAGGGTGACTACTTATTTGAAATAACAAAGTTCATTATATTTCCAGAAAAATCAGTTTACATTGGTCCAATCTTAACTTCCTGCAAATGACATATGGCGCTAATATTTAAATTATGTTTAGTTGATATCAATATTTTAACAAACGGATAATCTGACAACAAGTGCAAATACTATTATTGAGGCGATTCTTGTTCTCCGCTATAAAATTAGTGTTGGAGTTTACTGTTATATTAAGAATATGTCCGCCACTGTTTTTCAAGCTGATATATTTTAATAAAAAAACGTTTAATTGTAATAATCTTCCTGCATAAAACAAATTAGTATGTCAACACTTTTATCGATTTTATACATTGAAACAACGGAGGGCATTGAGGGAAGCGTTATGTATTATAACCTTCGCCTTCACCTCTCCAACCCTCTGTGTTTGTTAGTCGTTACTACGATGACCTTGCCCGTCCCTGGGTGCCTGTCTCTAACCGGCACGTCAGTTTAATTCACTATAAAAAATACTTTTAAACATAACCAATGCCAGCTGCTAAATAGGACAACATACAGATATAGATATCGGACGATTAAAAAACGAATAAACCTACCATGTTCGCAGCAATGTCTTTTCAGTTTGCCTGCATTAGCGTCGTGTACGGCGATACTTGTCAATGAGATACGGTAACCATACCGTTTTTACAAATAAGATTTGGTAGGTAGCTCTAATAGTATTCATCTTGTGCAGTGGCGGCGCTAGAACAGAGCGTGGAATTTACAGAATAGTTATACCACCGTGATAGGAAAATGTTGCGTCATCTCTGCAGAATATAATACATGAAAACTAAATTTTAACATCTTGAATATTATATTTGATCAGACTTGAAGGAGGATTTCAGACCTGAACAGACTGAAATCAACTGAGTGCGGTTATATAATCATATTCCTGAGGATATAGTGACGGCACCCACATATACTCATTTGAAGCTGATTGACAGTTTGCAATGAAAGAACTGACAATTCCCAAATAAAACAAATGTAATAATAATTAGACTATTGTAATCGGAATATAACTTCTAAGTGTTACAAATAACCAATAGAAGCGGGTTTGACTCTATTTTCAATGTAAACTTTTTCGGGTCCGAGGGAAAGGAAATCACGACTCATAGAACGAATTGATTGTCATCAAAATTATTTTCTTATTTTATAGAGGCCTGAGGATATTCCCTGGATACGAAAAGTGACTAATGTGGGTACTTCCGACGCATGAGTAAACAAAAAAGAATTACTCAGCATATTCAAGAGAGGAAATGCAATACTTGGGTCATGAGTTGAAATGTGAAAGGATATGATTACTCCCAAATCATATTGGAATGTATAGTGCAAGGGTAAAATAGATCAGTGGAAGATGCCAGAACTTTGGCTGAAAGTCCTGAGAAGATGGTTTGACCGGTCATCCACAGAAATCTTTTCGTGCAGCAGTTTCCAAAGCTACAATTGCCATTTGGATCGCCAACCTTCGAAAGGAGATCGGCGCAATAAGAAGCAGATAGATGCCTTAGATGAAAAAAACTATTCCTTGTAAATATATTTTTTTTTGGGGAAAGGAAACCCTGTATCCTTATAAATTAACAAACTAAAATGTTTGATATGATAGGATTCAAGGATTAAATTCTTTTAAGTTTTTTTTTATAGTTGGTAATTCTTTTTTTAACCCCTTTAACGCTCACAGTTTCTAATAGTCGAAATGTTTAGTGGCTAAATAAGTATGCCATCCATGTTATGGTTGAAATCGACTTTGTTAATTGTCCGAAATGAATGAATCTCTGTTAGCAATGACAGTATGCATAACGTTGGGAGTCCACATTTTTTAGCCACATTTACTCCTACGTGCCTACATCGTGATTTGTAAATGTGTTGAAGAAAATGTTGTAATTATTAGCAAATAATATGAGCATTTAGAGCATTTTTAGTGGCTAAAAAATGTATGCCACTAAGCGTTAAAAGGGTTAAACTTCATGTGCTGGCACGGACGGGATGGCCTGGTTGGTTGGTATTAACTAATTTTACTTGCTTCCTTCCCTCTTGTTCTACTACCGCAAAGTATTATTATCGTTTGTTTTCACGCCTGTGTTAAATTACTCCTGTACTACTAGCTTCGGAAACTTTTGTCAAAATACTACATAATGTACTACATCACTTACATCTATATTTTGTACTCTGGCTCGAGTCCTTCAAATCCCTTTCCGAGCATAGTTTTTTCTTCGCGTGTTAAATTGTGCCGTTTCTTTTTTGCTACACGGTTCACTATTACTACTGCCAGTCATATTTATTATTTGTCGTAATGGCGTTGTTGTCCAGTTACATCGCCTTAATCTGCGACGACATTGTTGTGATCTCGGACAATATCTACGGTTAGAGAAAGATAGATCGTTGGATATCCGATTTCCAAATTGTAAAAACGTTTATTTATTCCCATATTGCTATACGGAGGGTGGAAACATGGACTCTCTAAATTACAGTATGAGGCGTCTAGAAGCCTTTGAGATGTGGGATTTTCGAAGGATGCTGAATATCTCTTGGACAGAGCACGTGACCATCTACGAGGTGCTAAGAGAATGGGACTGAGAGAGAACTCCCTAAATATTGTAAAAAACAGAAAAACGAGTTATCTAGGACATATTTACGAGAGGAGAAAAATACAACTTCCTCGACCTTATAATGGGAAGGGAAGTGGAAGGAATAAGAGGTCCAGGAAGAAGAAAATTGCTCCTGGTTGAAGATGTAAGAGACTGGGACAGGTCGGGACACACATGCGATACTAAGGAACAGCTCAAGATAGAGAGCAATTTGCTGTAGTATAGCCAACCGTCAGTAATGGAGAAGTGCACCTTAAGAAGAAGAGAAAGATTATTGTAAAAATTGACAACATTGCAGATAACCTTAAGGTCAATCAATACACGTTTACAACGTTTACATTTTCTGTAGACCCATGTCCTTTGTCATTCTCATTTGTCAACCCATATCATATTCATGTGAACAGTCAGAATGAAGAAGGTTTTTTGTTTTTATGTTAAGAGATTAACGATTCGCAATAATCCACTTATATGTTTAGTAAATAATAAAAATATTTTTTTCAAAAGTGTAAAACGTCAAATTTTACTGGCCTGTAAAAACCATAAATACATGAAACACTCGCTAGCTACAATGAGGTACTTTATTGGAAACAGGGGACGATATTGCACAGACGCATCAGTATTTTACATAGACGAATTACTGCACAATAATACACATAAGAAATAATAAATATAACACTACAGCATTAGCTAAACATTAGTTTAATAAAATAGCTTTTTTATTGGTTTTAGATGATATACATATTTTAGGGAGTCATATTTTGTTTATATATGATGAGTAATGGTAGAAGTATTTGTGGATTGATAATGAGTAGAGTCCTTTCTCATTATCTCATATATATTTTAGATTTGAGCATAAACTCTCCCTCGCTGTGGGGGATTCTCCGATATTCATTTGTCGCTGTCGCGTAGTACAAGCTCTAACCTTTGAAAATAATAATAGAGCAGCAGATCAATATGTAATAAAGGCCATACAAATTAATTTTTACTCTAACACATCGCTGGGTTATCAGGATATAAATACGGAACGCTACACGATTGGTTTTCAATTAAATTGTCCGTTGGCAGAAATATTTGTACCTGAAAAAGTTTTTCTTTGATTTAATAATATTAAATACTGGTAGTAATGTTGTTATTGTTTAGTGTAATTTGTAATACAATAGGGATCGAAATCGCAACGTAATCAGTCAAGACAAGGATAAACTATTGTCAGCTACTTGGAGCTACTCCAGAGAATTAGAGTCACAGCAACTAAAAACAAAAAAGACACTCGGAGGGAAATTAAGGTTGGACATTACAACGGGGGGAGGGGGGGGGGGGGGGGGGACGATAAATGGAGTGATCCCAAAGATTGTCATGATTAAAATGGAACTGGTCAGGATACATAGGAAAGAATGAAAGATAAGCGTTTGGATGAAGCGAATTATTGAATGACGACCAAGGGCCAACTCGAGAAGTTGAGACGACCTCAAACCAGATGGGACTGATGACATCAAGCGGTGAATCCAAGAATGGACACGCCGAAGGGAGGTTTACCATCCGGACGATGGATGGAATAGTTGTTGATGATGGCCACAATGGGGTAGATCAAAACAAAAGAACTCATTCAAAGCAACATTAGCAATCATGGGAGAAGTTTATGATCAAATTAAAATCGTACAAGCAGATAAGGCTACATATTCATCAAAATATACCTCTGAATACTGTATGATGCACATTACCAAGTAAAGAAAAAAAAGCTTAGAAATGAATGCTGTTGGCTGTGCAATACTACCAAAATACCACATTGTACTAGGATTTTATAAAAATCTTAAATCAATGAGTTATGTACCTCCTAAAGTTTGAATTCAGTTGAGATCGAAGAAGAGGTCAGAGCAAGAAGAATTCGAATTAAAATACAAAACTGCAAATTAAGAAAACTCTGAGATAGCGCGT
>NW_027312675.1:0-27061 GCF_040954645.1 Diabrotica undecimpunctata | reverse complement strand
ACGCGCTATCTCAGAGTGCTTCAACGGAACTTGCGGAAGGGACAAGGGCCACAAAAATTAAATTACAAACAAAATTCAGAAATTTTTTTTATTTATTTAGAAATTACAGCCACATACACCATAATGGTTAGTAGCGGCGGCTACAGAATTACAAAATTAGAGTTTATAAAATATTCCTATAGATTTTAAGAAATTTACAATATTACTAACTGAAAAATTAGTGCCTTATAAATTACTTAAACTGTTAGGTATGTTAAATGTAAGACGAAAATTGGCAAATCTATGGCATTCAATTAATAAATGGGTGACGGTTACTTGTAGATTACATGTTTCACAAATAGGTGGATCACTTTTGGACAGTAAATATGAATGAGTACGTCTCGTGTGTCCAATTCGTAATCTCGTTATCACCAATTGATCTCTTCTGTTCCTGGTTGAGGGTTCCCAAGCTGTAACGTCATTTTTAATTTGCTTCAGTGATGTCTGAGAATATTGCCATTCGTTTTTTCGCTTGCACAAAACTCAATTTTTTATAAAAGCTTTTATATCACTCGCGGTATTTCGATTCTCGGCTTTTTTATACCAGCACATTTAGCAATTTCACTCGCGCACTGGTCTGCACTTTCGTTGCCAGCAATGCCAATGTGGGATGGAATCCATATAAATCTGATACCCCTCGAATTTTCTTGAGCCTTCATGAGTTCTAGTTTTATCAGTTTCTCAAGGTAACCTTTAGGATAGATCTGTTTAAGGGTTTAAAGGGCGCTTGGTGAGTCACTTAAGATAACAGAGTTACGAATGTTATTAGAATTTATATGCATGATAGCTTTAAAACAGTTAATACGTTTGTTGTATTGGGTTAGACAAGAATTTAAATTTGAGGTATTAATATCCAAGGAGAGGGGCTTTTAATATTGGTTGGAAAGGTAATTGGGAATTCGATATTAAGACATCTCAGGTAACACCATACTCGCTCATAGTAAGGCTTATGTTTGGTAGTATTGGTAAAGAGATTTATATATTTATTAGTGAACTTATTATTAAATAGAGGTTTGTTTACATTTGAGGCTATTGACGTTGCGTGTGAAAGTGTTAAGGAAATTTGGCGGTGATATAATGAAAGAGAGAAAATAATTTTGTTTCATGATATTCTGGTTGTATATATAAATTACTAAGGTAATCAAATAAATCATCATCATCATCATCATCACTGGCCCGACAACCCTTTTCGAGTCTTGGCCTGTTCCAAGATTCTTCTCTATTCTGATCTGTTTCGTGCTTTTTTTCTCCAGTTTTTTATTTTTAAGGTTGTTATATCATTTTCTATTTGTTCTAAGTATCTCAGTTTCGGTCTTCCTCTTGTTCTTTTTCCTACTGGCATCTGTTTGAATATTTTTTTGGTATTTCGCCTTCTTCCGTTCTTTCTACATGTCCTATCCAACGCAGCCGTCCTATTTTAATGAATGTTATAATATCCGGATCCTGGTATATTTTGTATAGTTCAGAGTTGTATCTTCTTCGCCATATTCCGTTTTCTTTTGTGCCCTTATATATGTGTCGCAAGATTTTTCTTTCGAAGGTGGCTAACAACGTTTCCTCTCTTTTAGTGAGTGTCCAGGTTTCTGAGCCATATGTGAGTACCGGTCTTATTAGGGTTTTATATATTTGGCATTTTGTCTTTCTTGCGACGTTATCTGATCTTAGGTGTCTAATTAAGCCATGGTAACATTTATTTGCAATAAATATTCGCCTCTTCACTTCCTCCGTAACGTTATTATCATACGTGACTGGGGATCCCAAGTATATAAAGTTTTTTACCCCCTCTATGTTGTATTCTGCTATTGTTATATTTTGTGGCTGCCTTATTTTTGCGTTTTTACTTACCTGCATATATTTTGTTTTGGTCTGATTGATTTTAAGACCACTATTTTGTGCAGCTCGTTCTATTTGGTTGTATGCCTCTATCATTTCTCTTCTTGATCTTGCGATTATGTCAACATCATCTGCAAATGCTAGTATTTGCACGCTTTTATTAATGATTGTTCCTCGTGTATTGACTGTTGTATCCCTCAGTATTTTCTCGAGTACGATGTTGAACAAGATGCATGATAGAGCGTCTCCCTGGCGTAGTCCCTTTTTCACATCTATTGTTTCCATTAATTCATTTTGTATCCGGATTCTACTTTTTACTTTTAGAGATTTTTTTATCAGTTCTATTAGTTGTGTTGGTATATTAAATTCTTTCATTGCTTTTATTAAGAATTCTCGATTTATATTGTCATATGCGCTTTCAAAGTCTGTGAAAAAATGATGTGTGTCGATGTTATATTTACTTGTTTTTTCGAGGATCTGTCGCAGAACAAATATCTGGTCTATTGTTGACTTCTGTCTACAGAAGCCACTTTGGTATTTGCCAACTATTTTTTCAGCGTGTGGTTTAAGTCTTACATAAATGGCATTGGACATTATTTCGTATGCTGCATTCAGCAGCGTGATTCCACGGTAGTTTCCACATTCTAACTGATTTCCTTTTTTATGTAATGGTACAATAATACCGTTATTCCACTCCGTTGGTAGCTGTTTATTCGACCATATCTTTGTTATCAATTCATGTATTGTTTTTTGTAGTGCGTCTCCTCCTTCCTTTAGTAACTCCGATGCCATTTGATCCGATCCCGGTGCTTTATTGTTCTTTAATTATTCTACTGCTGCTCTAATCTCGGCTATTGTTGGTGGAGTCTTTTCTCTGTTGTCTGCTTGGTCTAATGGTATGTCAGAGGTTGTCTCTCTCCGATCTCCTTCAAACTTTTCCGTAAAATGTTCTGTCCATCTACTTAGTATCTCTTGCTGTTCTGTCAATATATTACGTTCCTTATCTCTACACATCGTTGTTCTCGGTTTGAAGTCATTTCTGCTTTTATTTAGTCTCTGATAAAATTTTCTTGTCTCTGTTGATTCACTTAGTTCTTGAAGTTCTTTGTTCATATATTCTCTCTTTTTTCTTCGGTGAGTTTTCTTTTCTTCTTTGCGTAGTCGTTTATATTCTTCCTCTGCTTGTCGGGTTCTGTGCCCCTGTTGCATCAGTATCAAGTAAATCACATATTTGTTTGAAGTAAATTGTTACTTTGCAGAGTGTTTGTAAAGTGTTTTTGAAGTTATAACTGACCAATAAAAGCATCTTGTCCCACAAAGGAATTTTTTTAGGAAAGAGTATTTTTATTGGACAAATTCACTTTTACTAGCTTTTTCTAGAGTTTTAAAATATGTAGATCACCATGATTTTGACTTTTTATCTAAGTTGTCATATGTCAGATGTCATTTTTACATTTCCGTTAAGACCAAGAGCCATTCTGTCTGTTACCATTGCCCACAATGTATGTTCGAAATAATTTTAAACTGTTTGTCGTTTATCTATTATTAGTTTTTTTGTAAATGTATATAACATTCATTGACGTGCTGGATAGCCAACATTTTTGACAAAGTTATTTTAAAACGTTATTTGTAACATTTTTTGTTAACCACCCACATCGAGCTTTTTCGAAGTTAGCTAATTTCCTCTCACTTGAAACAACTGGCTTGGCTTATTTCGCATGCTTCAGAAGATGATTTGAGAGCGAAAGTACTTGGGCAAGATTTAATAAAAAACTGTGCTCGATATCTAACTTTTATTTGAGTGAAGTTCATAAATTCGAGTATTCAGCTATATATTATTTTAAGTAATTGTAGACAAAGGCAGAGATGCATTTGGTCGATGATATAGTGCATTATAATAGGCGCTTAAAAGAGGATGAATTAGGAAATCCTTATTTAATAGCTGTAAAATAACTGGAGAAAAGAAATAATATAGCCTTAAGCCGTTTCATTCATCAAACAGTCTGCTTTCTTTTTGCCTAAAAAAATAATAAATGAAAATTTTTTTATTTAAATATGGTACACGTCACTTGACTTCCACATTTCATAAACAGAGTTGCAAAAGTTCTTAGAAGTGGATTTGGTTTAGTAAATAAATTAATATCAAATGTTAAAAAAGTACTTTTGAAAGCACCTTTACATGTGGAAATTTATAAAGAAAAATTACGAGGTGTAAACTTGCCTCTGCACTTGAAAACTCCACCATAACACTGAATACTAAGTCCATTGAAAGAGTGAGTAAATTTAAATACCTGGGATCGTGGCTTTTTGAAGACTGGGCATCGGACAGGGAAGTAAAATGTCGCATTGAGCAAGCTCGACAAGCTTTCGTAAAATTCAAGAAGGTACTGACTTGTTCAGAGTTCGATCTTCAACTGAGACTAAGGTTTACTAAGTGCTACGTGTGGTCAGTGCTGCTATATGGCGTAGAGGGCTGGACACTCAAAACGAGGGATATAAACAGATTAGAAGCTTTCGAAATGTGGCTCTATCGCCGTATACTAAAAATACCATGGACAGCGAAAATCACAAATATAGATGTCCTTAAAAGAATAAACCAAGAACGCCAACTTTTCGAAACCATCAAGAAAAGGAAAACGGCGTATCTAGGTCACATCATGCGAAATGAAAAATACCAGTTCCTCCAACTTATAATCGAGGGTAAAATTGAAGGCAAGAGAGGAATGGGACGCAAGAAAATGTCCTGGCTCCGAAACATAAGGCAATGGACAGGGATTAACGACATACAATCTCTGATACATATTGCAAGAAATAGAGAATTAATGGAAAATGTGATCGCTAACATCCATTAGTGGATTTGCATCTAAAGAAGAAACTTGCCTCTAGAGCCCATAATAAAAAGATGAGGAACATGGATTAAAGCAGCAATTTTCTAATTAAATCATTTTGATGCCATAAAACACATTATGTTATATATTGAAAATAACTCACAGTGTGTAACAGAAAATTAAGATCGTTTAAGTAATGTACAAATTTCTAAAGAACTTACGTTCATAAAAGTTAATTTTAGTTTTTTACCAGATCTAATAAAGTCAATAGAATAAAGGAAATTACACTATTAAGTGATTCGGTTAATCTTGTTAACACTTTTTCTGCTCAGTGTCAAAAAATTCGCCGAAATCAGGTGTTAAAATTAAAGTATGCATTAGAAAAAAACGAGGGCTTCGACTGTTTAAGAAAAGTTGTACATATTTTTGAAGGCAACTTTTCTGAAGATATTTAGACTTGGCAAACTAGTTTAGTGCTAAAATATTGTTCTGTAACGTTAGTAGATGTAGAACGAACTTTTTCTGTGTCCAAATACATTTTAAATGATAAAAGGCAAAAGTTTTAGTTAAAAATTTTTAATAATATTAATTATAAATTAATGCTATAATGTTCATTATTAACGCTTAACTGGTATAGTCTAAAAAGAAAATGGGTCGGGTATGGCGGGGTCAAATTAGACCTTTAACTTTTATGTTTAAAAACAACAAAAAATGAATATACAAAATTGAAAAAAGTAGTATATTTCCAATAATAAAGCTTTAAAACCCAATATACATTAGTACGGATGTTTCAGGAATAAAATATACAGGGTCAATATCAAAACTAAGTTAACGTTAAAAATCTTGAAACAAATAAAAAAACACATTATCGTGTCGAAAAGAAAGAGATCTTATTTATAAATGTTTAAATATCATAAGAAATTTAAATCATAAGTAAATTTGAGAATATAAACAAATCAACAAACAAGGTGCCGATCCTTACATCTATTACAAGTATTCTTTATGATTTTTTTATCATTACGTGGACAAATATAACATCTTGCACGTTTAGATGCTCTTTCAACGGGCGTATCTTGGTCCTGGTTATCGTAAGGGATGTGACCAACTTAACTAATATATATATATATATATATATATATATATATATATATATATAATATATAATATATATACATAATATAATATATAATATATATATATATATATATATATATATATAATATATATATATATATATATATAATATATATATATATATATATATATATATATATATATATATATATATATATATATATATATATAGATAGGAATTCTACAGTATTCACTGCCTTCCCTCGCTCAACCGTTTCCATCTCTCACTGTTGTTCCATTCTCCATCGTTTAGGCCTCTCTTACTCATGGCGTCGTCTACTTTGTTCCTCCAAGATTTTCGGGGTCGTCCTTTTTTCCTCCTTCCTAAGGGGCTTCATTCGGTTATTCTCTTTATCCATCTGTTGTCGCTAGTTCTTCTTACATGTCCATACCACTTTAGTCTCTTTTGTTCTATATATGTTAGTATGTCTGTTTCTATTGATGTTTTTTGCTTTATTTCGTCATTACTTCTCCTATCCATTCTTGTTACTCTGCAGCATCTTTGCAGGCATTTCATCTCTGTTGCTACTATCTTACTGCTGTTTTTCTTGTTTATGATCCAATTTTCAGCCCCATATATCATAATACTTCGCAATAATGTTTTATAAATTTGTGTTTTTGTCTTCATATTTAGGTGTCTATGCCACCATACTGAGTTAAGTTGTCGGATTGCTGTTCTTGTTTGTCCTAATCTTTGTGTAATTTCTTCCTCTGTTGTTGCCTTTTTCGTAATTATAAACCCCAAGTATTTGAATTTATCCTTTTCTTTGATTGTTACGTTGTCATTAATCTATAGATCTTCTATGTCTTCTTCACTTGTGGATATGTACTCTGTTTTCGCAAGTTAATATCTAGGCCAACCTTGACTAATAACTTCTCTCATATTCCTGGGAATATTTATTCCTGGGAATATCTACTGTTCATGCTCCGAATTACTTTGTTTATATCTGCCTGAGGTAGTCATTGTAGATATTGCCCATACGTGGAGTAATTCTTCGTTGGAGCATGTCCCATACATGCACAATGGGATTTAAGTCCGGTGATTTTGCTGGCCACGGCAATACATCAATACCCTCGTTTTCCAACCAGTTTGTTACAATATGCGCAACATGTGGTCAAGCAGCCAGCAGCAGCAAACGGGCGCACAACAGGTTCAAAAATAGTGTCCAAATATTGCTGACTTGTAATAAAGCCACGTAATAAAATGAGGTCAGTTCTTTCGTTAATCATGATTCCGCCCCATACCATTAATGTACCACCTCTGTATGCATACACTTCTTGAAGATGTCGTAATCGTTCTCCATTTCCGGGTCGTCTCCAAACTCTTGTCCGACAAGAATCTGGATGAAATCCATATTTAGACTCGTCACTAAACAAAACTGTGGCCCAGTCATTGTCAGTCCAATTCTGAAACTCTTGACACCAGGTTAATCTTGCAGCGCGATTGCCTCTAGATAGAAGTGGACCTCTCAGTGGTCGCCGACCACGAAGATTGACTTCATGGAGACGATTGCTCACAGTACTGCTGCTGATTGTTACATTATGTGCAAGCTGTAATTCATTAACCAGCTCGGATGCTGTGATTGTTGGCTGCCTTCTGGCATTTAAAATTAAATATCGGTATTGAGCGACGGTTGTAGAGCGACCACGTCCTGGATGTTGCTCGGCTGGACTCCCAGTCCCAGACTGTCTAGCCGACGATACAGCAACTTGATTTTGTCACATACCAGCTTGAAGGAGGCCCACGGCTCTATTCATCTCGTCCAAAGTTAAATGTTGTCGTTGCATAATAAAAAGACAATATCTTTAACTCATTTATTAAGCAAGACAAATGTTTTTTGATATGAAGTGGAGTGTCTGTATCAACAATTATAGTACAAGCAAATTTATATGGTCATGAAATTTCTGTTATTGGTATTGTCAAATTATTAAAATATCCTTAGACTTTTGCGTTGTGTATATATATATATATATATATATATATATATATATATATATATATATAAAAATACGCGCATATTTTGGTAAGGTTTTGTTGCATATATTCCGCTTTTTATTTATATGTCATTGTATTTGCATGCATCCTCCATTTCAATTAAAAGATAATTATTTGGTGCCATACTTTATTCCTACACTGTATAAAGGTATAATGTTGCAGTGCATTTTTTTATACTTTTTTGTTCCTTTTGTGCGATCGTTGCTGTTTCCCATTTTAAATTAGTTTATACTATTTACTCGCGTTAATATTTTACTACTTGAATTAACATAAAAGATTATTTGTTCCAACAAACTACAAAATTGCTTTAAAAACGAACATTAAAAAAATACAAAAACGTATCAGAATGTGCGCAGGATAAAATTTAGTAACGAATAAATTGGACTCTAAAAGAGAGCTGTCTTTTATTATTAGTTGTAAAACTTTAGTTTTATTAAAATTGCCAATAAAGCGTTGCCAACACAAGATAGTGAAGTTTTTATATATAAAACGCCATAAAACTAACTATAAAAAATTATTCATTATAAAAGTGTCATGTAGGTTATGAAATTCCTATTACGTAAACTCATCTTCTAACATTTTTTATGAAAAAATATCTTGGGCTGGCAAAATACATCAAAACGTGTTGCGATGGCGAGGACACGTGCAAAAGTGAAAAAGTACGTGTCGACCGTTTGTATGTGAGAACATGCATTGAATATGCCATTAAAACTCACATGACCCTCCTATCGCCTTAAAAAAGGGAAGCAGGGGGAGTAAGAGTCAGGTGTCAGTTGGTTCATAATTTATTATCTTAGGCCAAAATGGTTAGATTCGTTTTAGGCCAGACAAAACTGGGTTTGACCTTTTAACACTTTAAGGTAAATGAGAAAATACATATAAATAAAATATTAAATAATGTGGGTTTTAAGGGATGGTGTCTCAGTTAAAAAAAAAAAGATACAGTCTGTCCCAAACCCTTCTTTCAGTGCGTCACTAATTTTGACGTCATATAAGATTTTAAGATGTCGAGAATTATTGCATGACATTTTAGTTAAATCTGACAGTTGCAGGATTGTAATCGGCTAAATGTGAAAAGATTATTTTTTTAAAATGTGAAGTAAAAAACTCTGAGATAGCGCGTTTTTTTTAATTTACATATTAGAGGTCCCGTCCTGTATAAAATTTTTTATTGCGCATTATATTGGAACTGCATTTTGTCATAATTGCTATTCTATACATTCCAAAGAAAGTGCTTAATTAGCTAAGATTTATTTATGGATTTATTATTATTTATTATAAACACTATGGAATTGGAATGTTTGTTTATTTAAAATAATGCTTCCTCCTATAGAATCTTTTAAGAGTTGACTGCGAGATAAAAAAATTTACTGGCAATTGCAAGGCATCAAAGCAAACGTTACTGTGATAAAATAGCATCGATTGAAATTAGTCATATTCGGATAAGTAATTTTCGGAAAGTTTCTGTGGCAGCCATTAGTTTAATTTTGTGAAGATTTATCATAAAATCGTGAAAATAGTTTAAATAGTGAGTTATTCTATTAGATTGGGTGTGCAAATGAAAGAGTGTTATGAAGTTTAAGTAAGAAAACAATGGACAGTTTAAATAGTAAAGCAGTTGATTTTTGAGTTAATCTATCAGTTTCGGTATACAGATGAAATAGTGTCAATAAACTTTAGTTAAAAAACAAGATACCTAATGTAAGTTTACCTTCTTTTTTTATGAACAACAAAAATGAATATTATATTTCAAACAATCCACAATCCGATTCAGAACCTAATTCATTAAAATCAATGATTACAGGGGATATGTGGCTGGCATCAATTATATCTTATATTTTAATAAAATGTGGTTCTAAAAAGAACCGTTTTAATACATATGAATATCTTCTAATTGAAAATAATAAATTAAATTTTTACTGTAAAATATCTGAAAATACTAACCTGGAATGACAATTATCATTTTATCAGTTGACATTGTCATAGTACTGTCACTATTGAGACCATCTGCGTCAAATTATATTTATGCGCATCATTGATTGGATATCTATTTAGTAGTGCATTCTAAACTCCAACCAATTATATATCCGTAAGTAGAATTCGCGGTACTAGTTTAATAAACCGGAACCGTATCTACGGAGATGAAATTTATATCAATGAATTCTCCTTTACTTACTAATGATTGTGCAATGATTTTTATTCGGTGCAAAGCGTTCTTTTTTATATAATTCCGATTTAAAATATGCCCGATTTTTAAAAGCCACCGCCATTATTTACCATGAAACAACAAGAAATGACAGGAATGACAACTGTTTCTTATAATCCAGAAGGGTAATTTTAACCAGTGTTGCCATAGTTATTCAAAAATATGTTTTCTAATGAAAAATAAAAATTTACCTAAAACTTAAAAGGAATAAATTATTATTATATATACAAGGATTTCCACAGTTTTCACTGTATTCCTTCATTCAACCGTTTTCTCCAATTTTTCCTGTTTAGCCAGTCCCCTTCCTGTAGGTTTCTTCTACTCATTGCTTCGTCCACCTCATCTCTGAAAGATCTTCGGGGCCTGCCTCTCTTTCTTCTTCCTATCGGGCTCCACTCTGTTATAGGAATAAATTATTACCTACTTTTAACTGAAAAGTATAGCTTTTTTACAAGGGTCAGTTTAGATTTGGTTACGTTACTATACGTTTATTATCACGTTTTCTTATGAACAATAAAAATTTTGATAAAATTTTATTCTTATTACTGCTTTTTTACCAGCGTTAGGTTAGATTTGGTTACGTTGGTTTAGTTTTAATTTCATGTTTTCTTATGAAATATAAAAAATTTTGATGTTTAATTATAACATTTTATTTATTTATATTACTGCTTTTTTTTACCAGTGTTAGGTTAGATTTGGTTTTTTGGTTTACATTTTTAATAATAAAATAAGACGATGGTTAACTCGTTTTGCACGTGGTTATTAAGATTGTATCCACCTGTTTTAATTAAGGTAATTTTCATGAAATTTTTAGATCTTTTAAAGGTTAAAACTGGCAACAATGTCAAAAGTACATAAAATTTAACTTTTTGCGCATGGCCGCCATATTGTTTTGAAATATTAAAAATCTTGATTATTTTAAACAATTTTACCCATTTTTTCATAATTTAACAGTAAAAAACAGTGAGATTTAATATGTTTTAGTTAAGTTTTTTTTAATTAGACATGTATTTATACTTTTCTTTGCTTTTTATGTAATTTTTTTTTTATTCATACTACTTTTTTTGTTATTTTTTCTGTATTTTTGATTATTTGGGCACTTTTACTAGTTTAAAGCAAAGAAAACATTAAAATTTGAGGTTTTTTTTCACTTTTTCGGCTAAGTCCACAAAAAATTTGGCATTTTTGAGGCGTTCCGGCTTACTACATAATTACCGAATTCGCTTTAATATCCAAATATCCATGAACGATACATAATTTTCTAAGTTCTATGTATAATAATCACAGACTTACGTTTTTTTCTGTCACTTCTAGCTTAATGCGGTAGAGAGAATTAGATCAACTATGACGCACTGAAAGAAGGGTTTGGGATGAACGCGAAGATTCAGGCTATATTTTTAAAATTTAAATAATATTTTTAAAATTAAAATAAAATAAAGTATATTTTATTATTTATTTATTAATTAGATTTAAAACAAAATATATTATATAAAACTAAATAAATAAATTATTATGTTTGCCATTATTGCCACCTGTTAATATATTAACAAAGCAGACGTTGTTTACTTCTGACAGACCTGTCAAATTCAGACGGAATATTAAATAAATAATAAAATTTAAATAAACATCATTTAATGGTAAATTTAGTTTTTATATAAACTAAACAAGATGTTTAAAAATAATAATTGTATATACATAAAAAAAATTTAAACGGGAAGTGTCGTAAAAATTTAAACAGACGATTCAATATTATTATTACTTGGATGACATTTGAGGAGCGCGAGCGTTTATTCAAAACCGGACAAATCCATTTTTTTCATAAGATTCTTCTACTATCGTTTTCGAATCTTCGTCGTGGCTTCTGTCGATTGCTTACCTCAAAATCGTTCTAAACCGGACATATGCCATACCAATTCGAACTTAAACTTCGCCCGTTCAGTCAAAACCGGACAAATCCTCTGTCGATTATGACTTTTTGAGGATTATTCAAAACCAGACATCCCATTACAATAAAATAGTCAAATCTAAACGTAGGACAAACATAGACATCTCCATACGGGCAAATCTTTCGACTCGAAAACGTTGTACATTTTGCTTTCGGCTCGCTCGTCTCAATTCGGTTGATGTCGATCAACAGACGGGGTGGAAGAGTGCAGAATTACTTATAGGTACAAACCATGGTACAATGAATACACAAGGTATGATATTGCGCATGACATTTGACAGCTGGCCCAGGAGTGTGACGTAGTCAAGACCGCTCGAACCACCTCGAACCCATCTATTACTGACTGAACTGATCTATTTTTTTTTAAATGTTTTGTTTTGGTTATAATTGAATAAAAAATATATTTTCAGTACTTTAAAACCTTTACTTTTCCTAGGGATTCAGGCGAAATATTTATTTTTATTTTCATACATATACTAATAATATAAGCAATCTTTTTGTATGCAAATCCGTGGAAATTTAAAAATTTTCTGCAGAGGAAATACTGTGAATAAGTAAATAGTAGTAGATTTGCTTATTCTGATTCACTGTCACTCACTCCTAAGCAGTTTTACTGAAATAAAAACAAAATAGATTACAATAAAGAAATATCTGTTTTACAATTCAATATGGTATTTTAGATGAGTTATAATGAAATTTAGTAAAATAAAAAATATACACATTACTATAACCTACCGATTATTATATGCAAAATTTATCATCATCAATCAGCCAATCCCGTCCACTGCTGGACATAAACCTCCCTCAGTTCTTTCCAGTGTTCTCTACACTGGGCCGCTTGTAGCCAGTTTCCCGCTACTCTTTTTATGTCGTCGGTCCATCTAGTCACTCTGAGATAGCGCGTCGGCTTCTTTTATAATTTCTGGGCCTCCATTCCATAATTCGTCTTGTCCATCGTCCATCTTGTGTTCTGGCTAAGTGTCCTGCCCAGTTCCACTTAAGTCTCGTGGTTCTTTCGATGACGTCTTGAACTCCTGATCTTTGCCTGATTTGTCGGTTTGTTATGTGGTCTCGGAGGCTCACATTCAGCATTGCACGTTCCATGGCTCGTTGTGTAACTCTTAGTTTATTCGCAGATTTCTGCGTGAGTGTTAAAGTCTCTGCTCCATAAGTTTGTACAGGCAAAACACATTGGTTATAAACTTTTCGCTTGAGACACATGGGAATTGAACTTTTTAGGAATATGGCTTAGTTTTGCCAAATGCTGCCCATGTCAGGCCTATTCGCCTCTGTATTTCATTTGTTTGATTGTCTCTGTTTATTTTGATCTCGTGTCCCAGATATTTGTAAGTGTCTGTTTGTTGTATGGTATTATTGTCGATAGTTATATTTCCACTCATTACGAGATGTGTCATAAGTTTAGTTTTCTCAAAGTTTATCTTTAATCCTGCTCTTTCAGACAGACTTTTAAGCGAATGTAGCATAGAAACCGTATCCTGTAAGTTATCTGCGATTTATACGACATTATCTGCAAACCTCAGATGATTTAATCTTTCTCCATCTATATTGATGCCCATATCTTGCCATTGGGTGTTCTTAATATTGACTCTAGAGCTGCCGTGAACAATTTTGGTGAAATATTGTCTCCTTGTCTTACTCCTCGACCTAAGCTGAATTTTTCTGTGTCTTCGTGTAGTCGTATACTTGATGTAGCGTTCTCGTAGATGTTTTGATTAGTGACGTGTACCTGTAATCTATTCGGCTTTGATTTGGGGCTTCCAGTACGGTTTCAAACTCTACAGTATCAAAAGCCTTCTCGTAATCGACAAATGCAAGAACCAGTGGTATGTTGTACTCGATGCATTTTTCAATTAAGATCTTTATGGTGTGCAAATGGTCATTTGTGCCATATCCTCTCCTAAAGCCTGCCTGTTCTTTGGGCTGATAGAAATCTAGTTTAGGTGTTAGTCTTTTTGTTAAGATTTTCATAAAGAGTTTATACATATGTGTCAAGAGGCTGATGGGTCTATAATTTTCTAATTTAGTAATATCACCTTTTTTGTGTAACAAGGACTATCACTGCATTGTTCCAGTCTTTATGAATCGTACCCGCATGTAAGCATTTATTAAACAGTTCGCTTACTGATTTTAATAGAATTTCTCCTCCTGCTTTTATTGCCTCAATAACGAGTCCATCGTCACCAGGCGATCGATGGTTCTTCATTTCCTTTAAAGCTGATCTTACTTCTGACACAGTAATGGGTAAAAGTATTTCCGATCCCTGGATTTATGAGAGTCTTTACTCGTGTCGGTAAATTTTCTTGTGATCTTTGGCTGGTATAGAGGTCTTTATAAAACTCTCTAGTTATTTTCAGAATGTTTTGTTTATCTGTTGTTGCCTTTCCGTCTTTATCTTCTAGCTTGTATATTTCTTTTTTACTTTGTGTGAGTTCTCTTTTCATTATCTTTAAACCTTTGTTCTTTTTACTGTTTGAGTAATTACATTAGTATTATATCTTCTTATATCTCTTCTAATATCCGCTGAAATTCTTTTTATTTAGTTTTCTATATTCTTCTTTGTTTCTCTTTTCTTTCTCGCTTAGGTTTCGTCGTATGCAAAATTTACTTATATGAAAATAAGACACAAATTAGTTCAAACGCAAAACACAATAAATAACGACTTCAGACGACTTTACACCGGCAAGAGAGAAAGCTTGTATAAAAACAAAAGTTCAACAATAATATCGGTTATCAATGGTGACTATTGCAAATTGCAAGTTGTGAGAAAATAAATATATTTTAAAGTAACTCAATACTGACTGATTCATCTATTTTATAATAGAAAAATAATTTAGATATATGCTTATATATGTGTCTTTTATACAAATATCCACTTCGCAAGGGCTTAAAAAATTTGATGGGTAAAATTTAACCGGCGACCGTATTCCAGACGAGCGCGTAAAAAATTACCAGTAAGGCGCGCCTGATTCTGAGACTTGTGTGTACTTGTGGTGTTTAGTTACTGTTTATTGATACTGTATAGTATTTTTTTTTTTGTAAAACTGAAAGTTTTTATTTGACATTGTATATCTGGTTTTGTACCTTTTTCAAAGTGCGCTGTGCAATTGCTTGTTGCAATAGTGACAATGAAGATAAAATCTTTAGGTTTCATGTATTTATTTTATTAAAGATAGTGTGACCAGAAAACTGTGGATTATATCTTGTTGTAGATAGGATAATTTTAATTGTAATACTGCAAGAATGTGTTCTAAACATTTTAAAACTGAAGATTACCAAAGAAATCTACAACAGGAACTTTTAAATTACGTTTCTCAAAACGTCTAAAACTCAAACCTGAGGCAATACCTAGTCTTTATTTGCCTAAATCAAAATCGGCTACCCTTTTAACCAACCAAAACAAATGCGTACAAAGAGCCAAACACAAAGAGAGTCCAAAAAGTATGTTGAGCAGCTTCTTACTACTTCTAGGTCAACGACGTAAGTCTAAATCTTTATTTTTCTAGTTATTAGTTATGAAACCTAAAATGGTTTTTTTCATATCGATTTGTTAAGTAAGAAAACTAGCCTCAGCCTGCTATGCAATTTGCAATAAGAACTGTTTCGGAGGAAATCAATTTGCATCTTCCAAAATAACATATTTTTCTTTGTTAAATCATGTTATCATTATTAAAATATATAATGTTATCATTATTATAAACAATCCAAGATAATTTTATGTGTGAATATTACAAAAGATGTCATTTTAAATGTTGTGCAATATTGTGTGACCTCACTACACTCATATTCGATGACCAGCTAGCTCATTCGATATAAATAAAGTTGACTTTATCATTATTTATTTTGATTTTGTGTCTGAAATATCGAACTCTGGAGTATAAGTTAATTATCCTGTACCTACGTGTAATAAAAGATAATTAAAACTTGTTTTATAAAGGATATCTATGTTAACAAAATAACTGTACCAAAAATCAATAAACTTAAATTAACTTCAAATTTATTTATGATTAAATATTATAATAACATAATTTTATCATCTCTTTATAATAAATATAATTAAATTAGCCAAATTATATAAAAAAAAACTTAAAATTAAATCCACAAGGAAACTAAGTTCCTGTATTTGGCTGTATATCATATATTAAAAAAATTTTTTTGAATAAAATCCTTTATAAAAACGTATATAAAAAACCCAGACAATAAATTGACAAAACGTTTTCGGAATAAGTATTCCCATCATCAGTGTCTAGTTAATACATGGATGTAGCCACTAAATATGTGGGTAAAAAACCCTTTAAAAATTATTAAATGAAATTTAGTTTACATTATGTCTAATTTACAATTAAGATGGTAAAGTTAACCGTTGGATTGGTAACATGGCGACATATGACTCTACATTAAGTTGCAAGTCCTGAGACGGTATGTCTACGAGGACTTTATTAAAGCAACTCAAGTTGCTTTAATAAAGTTGCAACTAAGTTGCTTTAATAAAGTCCTCGTAGACATACCGTCTCAGGACTTGCAACTTAATGTAGAGTTACATGTCGCCATGTTACCAATCCAACGGTAACTTTACCATCTTAATTGTAAATTAGACATAATGTAAACTAAATTTCATTTAATAATTTTTAAAGGGTTTTTTTACCCACATATTTAGTGGCTACATCCATGTATTAACTAGACACTGATGATGGAATACTTATTCCGAAAACGATTTGTCAATTCAACATAGCCCAACTGGGTTTTTTATATACCTTTTTATAAAGGATTTTATTCAAAATTTTTTTTAAAATTAAAAGTCTTTCCTATACAACTACATTCAAATGTTGCGGGAATAAGCGTTCTTGACTACGTCATGCGCGAAATCGAACCGATTTTGGAACATTATGTATCATACCTTGTGTATTCATTGTACCATGGGTACAAAAACCAACGGCGGTCGGCCCACACACACATGGTTTGATTTGCTCCTGAATAAGGATGCTATTACTGTGTAGTGATTCATATCGAGTAGGTATTTACGTGAGAAGAACGAGAACGAGATGCATTGAAACAGCTAAGGTAAGACTATGTACTAACCTGCTATTGAATTTTCTGCAAGATTTTTTTGTAAATTGTATGGGGTTATGGGCTATATACGTGTAAGGGTTTTATCCTAGCATCATGGGCGTTTTTTTCTTATTTTGGTAAAGGTTTTTACTAGATTCTATCGCGAATAACACATATAATTTTTTAAACAGTCTGTCTGTATCGAATACGGAGATATGAATGTAGCATTTTTGTTTGAGATATCTCGATGCAGATCCCGATCTTTCTCATTTCCAACGCCCATGTAACCACAATAGCAAAGCGTATAAATGCATGTTGGTGAAAAATATTGATATTAAAAAAAGCAAGGAATCAGTTGTGTAAGAGCCTGTAAAGAATATTATTATACAAGACCAAAAAACTCTGTCATCTTATATCAGTTATTGAACCCAAAAGAAGAAGGCCTAAGGTTAATATTGTTTACCGAAGAAGAAAACCAAAAACAATGCATACAACTTATTTTTTCCGAATTGGTGGAAAAAAATCAATTGTTCCTGTTGTCGCGGATTTTTTTATGGCTTCTGTGGGTATCAAAAAATCTAGGCCAGCTACAATTTTAAAGAATTTACACGAAGGAAATGTTCCAAAAGATGGACGAGGTGGGGATAGATATACTCCGAGCCCGTCAAAACTAAAATAAGAGTCTTTTTGCAAAATTTACCAGCGACCGAAAGTCATTACAACAGGAAAAAGTCGTGTAGGGTATATCTTTGAAGCGATCTAAATATAGCAAAGTCTACATAATTTGTGCAACTTAAAAAATATTGGTTTTAAGGCTTCTTAAATATGTTTAAAAGAGTTTTTTTAGATAATTTAATATAGGATTTTCATCCCCAGCATGTGATGTTTGACTCTGAGATAGCGCGTCTAGAAAATGCTATTAAACAAAGAGAAGGAAGTGAAAAAGCTTTGCTAATAACACAGCTTAGAATGCATAAAATTCGGGCAAATGCTTTTTACCATCATTTAAAGACAACTCCTCCAAAAAGCCATTCATTTTGCTTTGATTTGCAATAAGTACACCCGTTGCCAAAGACGCCCATTCAAGATGCCTTCTATTTGCGTCAGATTAGTTTTTATATATTCTGTTGCGTTGATGTTAAATCAAAAAATCCAATTTTCTATACATGGACCGAAAATCAAGCAGATCGTGGCTCATCGGAGATTGGCTCTGCTTTGTTGACGTATCTAAGATCCACCAATTTGGAAGATATAGAGACTATCAGTTTATTCTGCGATGGCTGCAGTGGTCAGAACAAGAATGCACATATTATACATTTTTTGACACTTTGGCTTAAAAATGGAATTCCTCCTTCAGTAAAAGATATGGTATTACATTTTCTCGTACGAGGCACTCCTATCTGCCTGCAGATCGTGTTTTCGGTCGTGTGGAGAAAATTTTAAAGTAACACACTGTCATTCTTAACCCTGAAGTATATCAAAGGTATTATGAGTATGTTGTCCAGATTCTTGTTCTCTGGTAACATTGGCAGTTGTACAACATTAAAAAGTTATTTGAAACATACAACATGATTAATGGGATCAAAGATCTAAAGAAGATTTATCTGAAAAAATGTATTTCTCTGGAAGAGGTTTGAATAAAAATGAAGGGAAGTGCATTTCTTAACTTTAACGTAAACAGACCATACACTTCATTGGTTAAAAGAGGTCGAAGTGATCAAAATATAAATTTCAATGTTATGCCTCTTGGAAATCCCATTTCTGTCGAAAAAAACAAAAACGTAAATTCACTGTTGGAAAAGCAGTTTAACCATGAGGAGTTACAGTGGTAAGAACTCCCAGAACTCAATTTTTATAAAGACATATTGTCCGGTAATGTTGACGTCGAAGCAGAAAGGGTTGAGGAAGAAATTAACTCAAACTGCGACTGTATAGAAGAAGACCATGAGATGCATGTATACATAAAAAGTCATGCTAATACAGTTTTTCATTTCCTGTTACGAATAAAAATATATGAACCCTTATTTTTAAGTTTTTATTTTAATACAACAAACTTCTTGAGTTATTATTGTTATTCAAAAATATATCATTTCTATGCTTCTGTTTTGTATAAATAATGATGTTTATTAGGATGCTTTAAAATATCCAGTCCACAATCAAACAAAAACGGACAGGTCCAACATGCGTTCAGACAAAACAGGACATGTCCATTTGTTAATTTAAGTTTTTTGCTTTAATATAAGTTTTTTAAAAAGTGGTATGTAAGTTTAAAGGGTCATTTCAACCCACGCAAAATGACAGAAATTGCAAAAGAAACATATGTATAAATATTCAACGAATAATCAGTTTATTGCGTTTTTCTCGAAATTGTGTTAAAGGGATCTGTCCGCTTTTAAATGAACGCTCCTTATTTATGCCTTTTAAGTTTTGATAATCGTGATGAATTAAATCTTTTCTTGACTGATATTCATTATATTTTTATTTTCCCATTTAATGTCTGTATTTTGTTAGTTATTTTTCAAGCAGTTTTCAATTTACACCAGCTTCTAATAAATTTATAATGCCTGTAATAGAAATGAATTGACTGAGAGTAGTGAATCGTTGTAAAAAATCTCTAAGTTACCCGTGGTGCTAGTGTTGCCGAGAGGGGGCATTTGGGCCTGTAGGACCCATCGCCGGCTCTGCGGACTTCTTCCTGTCCTCGGAATTAGACCGAGTGTTGACCATCTTTGCTTGTCACTGATGAAATGGTTTAATACTGCTACTGGTATAAAATAACGGTTACCGTGACAAGTATCTGTTATAGGTAACAGTTCCAAGGAGCAGTTACAAAATAACAAATCAAAAATAGAAAACAGAACAGGTAAAATAGTCTAAGTATTCCTTGACTTACGGAAGGAATAACTTAGTAAACAAGAAAAATAAAATGGTATAAAAGTACAATGCAAAGAAAATGTTTCTAAGTGTTTCTTGACTGACTGAAGAAACAACTTAGAATGAAAAGTAAAATACACAAGATAAAAGAATAGAAAAGTGCAGAAATATTCCTAAGTGTTTCTTGACTTACGGAAGAAACAACTTAGAGTGAAAACAAACAAGAGAATCAAATAATGAAAAATAAGAATACAAATATTTATAAGTGTTTCTTGACTTACGGAAGAAACGACTTACAAATACGAAAAATCAAATAAAGAAAAGATGTGGAAATATTGCTAAGTGTTTCTTGACTTACGGAAGAAACAACTTAGCATAAAATAGAAAATGAAAGAGACAAATGTATTAAGTATTTTCTTAACTTAAGGAAGAAAATATCTTAGATAAAATATCGGAAATAATAATGCAACAATGATTATGAAAATATTTCTAAGTGTTCTTTTGACTTATCGGAAAGGAACGGCTTAGACGCACAATTAAAATAACAAGTCAAATATTCAGAGAAAGATTTCTAAGAGTTCTTTGACTTACCGGAAAGAACTACTTAGACAAAGAACAAATCAAAATATAAAATAGAAAAAGCAAGGTAAATATTTCTAAGTGTTCTTAACTTCCGGAAGAACAACTTAGACACAAAATACAAGAAAAATAAACAATCAAAATAATCAAATAAAATTTCAAAGAATCAGTACATGAACAAATATAGATTAATGTAATATTCTAACCTGAAAAGTTCTGAATATACAATAATGATAAAATAAAATGGTATATAGGAAATCAGAAATAAAACAATAACTTAGTAGGAACAATAATAGCACCGACTAGGTCTACAGTAGAAGAGGCAAGCTCGACTGACCGATGAGAGAAAAATCTACCTGCTTTTATGTAAAACAAATCCTTTGTTTTACGTAGCAAAAGTGGAATTTCACTGCATCGAGTCAATTAGAAATTTGGATTTGGCCAAACTTGGAATTCCCAAGTATTTTGACCAATATCTAAATTCCTTGATGCGTCCGGCACGGCTGTCAGCTCCCGGCTGACACGCCTCCGGAGGACACCAGTTTCGTGATGCTTGCTTTAGCATTTGTACTATAGAAAAAGAAAGTAATACAACGCCAATATAGAAGCTTCACTTCATAAAGTTTGACATGGCTGAACCTTATTTGTAAAATAAATAAATAAAATATCTCGCTGAAATTATAACAGTGGCTCTTAAAATACTATTGCGATTAGTTTTTCCTCAAATACACACACACACACACACACACACACACACACACACACACACACACACACACACACACACACACACACACACACACACACACACACACACACACACACACCACACACACACACACACACACACACACACACACACGTTCAACCCAAGCTTTTCCTCCATTCCTCCATCGTGTGACTTACGTGGGAAGATTTTGAACTGATCGTTACTTTGAGCGTCCTGGGTTATGGAGCACCCTCTGTTTTTTTACTTTGGTTAGGCCACCTAACTGTAGGAGTAGCACAAAATGCGAATTTTCTCCCTATGTACTTCACTGAATTTACTTTTGTTTACAAAAGCATGACTTCGGGACTTCAGTATCTGCAAAAAATGTGTTTCGAACAGAGAGCCATCAACCTTAGTTGATGTCTCTCTGTCCGAAATATGTGTATGTTCGATCACTCTGCTATCGAATTGGTAAATTAAATTGTGTTCTCCTCGCTGGCTGAGCATCTAAAAGACCTGACCATTAAGATCATCTTTGTCCTATGTGACGTCGATGCTTAGCTTTCGCGGTTTTAGGTATTTTTGACCTGCCTTATGGGCCTATGCTTAAGTGTCAGTGTACGAGGCTTGACGGGATTCTTCTACCCATTATGTGTGTTGTAAATGAGGAAAAAAGTATCAGAAGCCACTTGATATATAAATCGGGGACGTAACTGCTAGTGAAAGGTGTTTTGTTAATGGATTTTGGTCGGTATTTTTGGTGAGCAATGCCTTTTCTCCAGAGTCACGTGTTCTGTCACGCTCCTATCGTATTTTATCAAGTCACGACTATTCGATTCCACGTTCCAGTGTCTTATTCACTGGAGATCTGATAAGACCCGTTTCATCGAACTAGTCTGTGACAACACGACACGTCCACTCTGCACTTCGCATGTCCGCTTTGTATTCTGCTATGTTATGGCTATTATACTTCACAACTCAATGTCTTATTCACTGACAGTCTCGTAAGACGACTGTTTGGCCGAACTAGCCTTTATCTAAGCGCTATATACGGTGAGTAATCCTTTGTAATTTGTTAGAATATAAAAAAATTTAAAAAAAATAGTAAAGATATTAAAAAAATGTAAGAAATAAATAAAAAAATAAAAAAAAATAAAGATAAAATGAAGAACTTGGACATTCCATATCTGTATTGTGTATTTTCTATATAAATAAGTTAAAAAAGCAGCTAATGTTATTAGATTTAGAAAAACATTGTATACGAAACAAAAATTGATTTGTGAATATATTCAGTGTCCGCAGTTATATAAACCCAAACAAACAACAATAACTTAACAATACACTTCTGCTCTGCTCGCCGTCCAACGTCCTACACTAACTCTGCGGGAAGAAAAGGCAGTACTTCGTTTTCTTTTTTTTTCTCTTACTTCTACTACTGCTTTCGTTTAACTATTGTGTAGCTATCCTAATCTTCGTTAGTCCTGTTGATCCTCCCTTTATTTAGTATTTGTTGCTGTCAGTCAATCCTCTTAATGTCCCGTTAGGATGGTTCTTCATCTGATGAACGAGTTCGGTGTTGAATATCAAAATTAAGACTGATTGTTTATTAATTATTTCAAAGCTAGTTTAAAACTTCTTTGATTACATCATGATAACACTTATACATTTATACCCATTGGTCATTCTCTACATATGACAGAGAGCTATGAAAACCTAGAAATACTGTTGAATAAAATTGGCTATTCTGCATATGGTTGAATGATATGTAGTGATTTAAAAGTAACATGCATGCTTCTTGGTCAGCAAAATGGTATTACCAAATTTTCATGTTTCTTGTGTGAGTGGAGCAGTAGAACTAGAAATAGACATTGATGCAAAAAGAACTGGTCTGTAAGTGTTTAAAACCTGGAGAGATGAACATTTTCGACAAAAACCTTGTAGATCCTTAAATCATTCTCCTACCACATCTACATAAAAAGCTAGGCTTCATAAAACAGTTTGTAAAGGCACTGTCTAAAGATTGATGTTGTTTTAAGTATCTCTGCCAAAAAATCCGAAACGTTTCAGAAGCTAAACTCAAAGAAGGCATCTTTGTAGGATTCGACATTCAAAAAATTATGGTCGACGTTAACGTTAAAACCACAATGATCATAAATCAGAAAGAAACATGGATATAATTCAAGCAAGTTTATACAAACTTCTTGAGAAATGAAATAAATTCTAAATATGGTACTATCTGAGCTAACTTGTTAAAGAGGTTTAAAAAAATTAGGACGTTTGATGAGCCTGAAAGTTTACTTTCTGAACAGTCAACTTGATTATTTCCCACAAGATTTGGTAGATGTTAGTGAGGACCAGGGTGGGCGATTTCAACAGGATATTAAATTGGTGGAAAAACGCTACCAGGGCCGCTGGAACACATATTAGGGGACTACTGTTAGTCACAGAAGCTCCATAAAGATTTGGATTTCAGATTTTGGCAAAAGATTTGGTTTCAGCACACAAAAATCAGTAAGAATTAGCTAAAGTCAAAAACGTTTTTAACCAAAATTTTTTTGTTGGCCTGTGATATTATAACTCCTTTGAATTGGTTTTAATCGTATTGAGAGTTTGTAAAAGACAATTCTCTAAACAAGATGACAAAATAAGCAATTTGACGGGTATAGAGTTAGTGTAAATCAGTGTATTACTCAATATTTTCTATGACAACTAATAGGAAATAAAAAATCCGTCTGCAGTGTACTATTATAAAGCAATCTACAAAAAACCTAATTAGAGTAACCACTGCAATAAAAATAACGAGGTTTTGAATTTAAGTATTTTGAGCAGAATATTATACACATATGTCCAAAAGTTTGGAATATTGGAATATTTCATCTTTTTATTGATTTTTATAAACTCTTCTGAATAATTAAACATCATTTTGTTTCAATTCTCAACAATACTAAATAAATCTCAAAACCAGATAAACGATATGCAAAAAAATTATTTATTCTCTTGGAGTGAAAAACTTACAATGTACAACTTACATTTCAAAGTAAATTAGTATAGAAAAAAATAATTTTTAATAAAACTAATAATTAGTAATTCCTCAATTGGCCTGTATGCATGCCTGTAGGCGATTTGGCATGCTGACGATTAACTGGTCGAGCTGGGCTTGCGGAATTCTTTCCCATTCTTCACGGGCAGCATCTTTTAGTTCTCGAAGTGTAATAGTGGGATTGTTTCGCTTCTTGATGCGTGTTTTGAGAATGTCCCAAGCATGTTTAATAACGTTTATGTCGGGGAAATTCGAGGGCCACTGTAATGTAGATATTTCTTCTTCTTCCAGAAAATTTTGTACTGCTGCTGTTCGATGAGGAGGTGCGTTGTCAAGCATAAACACAAATTCATCACCTACTGCCCCTCACAATAGACGTAAGATAGGATTTAATACTTCCTCGATGTACACAGCACCAGTGACTCTTCTCTATAAAACCAGCAGTGGCGTCCGTGTACCACTCATAATACCAACCCAAACCATAATACTGCCACCTTCAAATGGGACACGCGGTTGGGCTGTTTCTAGTCGGGTTTGTCGTCCTGGTGCCCTCCAAACCAGTGTTGTTCGCGAATAAGATACCAAGCCTATTTTTGACTCATCAGAGAACATCACGTTATTCCAGTTAGGACCATGATGCACCATTTCTCTAGCCCATTGCAACCTTACTATTTTGTGTTAGTAGGTTAGTTTAGGAACACGTAGCGGTCTTCTACGATATAAATTTACTGCATTTACTCTGCGTGTTATTGTTTGTCGTAAAATATTCAGTCCTAAAAATTTCTCTGGATATACCACTTGTAGATTCCAGACGATTTCTACGAGCTATCAATGGTATTTGCCGGTCTTGTGCTGCTGTTGTACATCGACTTCTACCACTTCTGGGACAATCCTTAACGTCATTGGTATCTTGGATTTTTTTTAATTTTCGATGCAGCACTCTGAGTAGCATCAACAATATTCGCGTTATAACTTTGACTAAAGCCCTGTTGTAACAAAGAAATTACTCTAGGTATGTCAAAATGAGATATCACGTTTCTCGGCATTTTTAAATGGCTCAATTCAAATTTAAATAAAATATAAAGAAAAAATATGTAAATACGCTAATCAGCGTATGTGTATCAGAATGTGATCAAAATCATACAAAATCGATTCAAATTTTTTATCATTTTCATTTAAAAACGCTCTAGAATGAATATTAATATCAATTTTAAAACCACCATGGGCGCAGATATATTATTTGTACGTATTCCAAACTTTTGGACATGTGTGTATACATAACCCACTCATTATGGTATATTTTAAAGGTAAACAAAAACTCTTACAGATTATTATGCGAAAATCGAATCAAATCATACGCCCTAAAAAGAGACCATTTGACTTTCTTGTTTAAGATATTGGTTAAGTCTTTTACAAATATTTTTCAAAATATTCCTTTCAAGTATCATTTTAACTTTTCATAGCTTTAAGTTCTATGTATCGGCCTATTGATTGAACGAAAAAAGAAGGAAAACATAATGCTCTTGTTACAGATCGTATTGAAAATGGAAAAAAATACAAAAAACACTGCATGTTTTAATAATTCATACAAGCAATAAAACCCTTCAGCCCTAGCACATATAAACTTGAACTTTTATTGACTTGAAACAGGCGCTTCATGTGAAGCGAAAAATGGTTGCGGAATAAATTTTTGTTAGGCTTATTACCGGAGGATTACAAAAGAATTTTCGTATAGTCGATGAATTTTTCCATTTCATATTGTTATAAATACTAAATAAGGTAGAAAATAGGAAATATTACGCAAGTTACTAGATTAAAGATTGGGGCAGATGAAGAGGAGCGAATAAAAGAAGGTAAACAAGTTTTATAATAATACAACGAAGCGAGAAAGTCAATGTAAAATGAACAACAAAATAAGGAAAGCAAACCTATTTTAATATTACTAAAAAATTATATAAAGCTATTACGAACTATAAACTTACAATTAAAATTATCACTTGCAGTGATAGATTCTTTAAATTCTGTTCTGACTTGGTTAGAAGAATTACAGTGGGCGGGAAAATGATAAAGGGAACCAGTAAGTTTATATGTTCGTCAAATCTTTGGCTTATGTCGAATCAAATGGATAGCTAAGAGGTTAATCGAAGGTTTTAGTCGATTTCTGTAAAGCTGCCGTTCGGTTGTATGCTCAATAATTGTTGTAATAGCAGTATGAAGAAAAGGACATTTGCGATGGTCAGAGTGATTAAGAAAAATAGATTGCCAGTTTAACTAGAATAAAACTGAATTTACAATAACGAAATCAGCAGTGGCATACGTTACGGAATTATTTTTGGAAAGCGTTATTAAACTAAATTGAATGTGAGCAGTAATAAGCGAGTGGTCAGAAATAGCCACAGAAGAGGACACTTTAAGTGTAGAAATTAATTGATCGTCATCTGTGAAAAATAAGTCTAAAATTTAAGGATTATTTTTGGCTCTAAACCTTGTAGGTTCAGTTATCAGTTGTAATAAATTTGAGTTTATAATAAAGTTTTTAAACAAATTTTGTGAATTAATAGTATCAGTTTTGGAAATAATGGGCCAGCTAATCTCTGAAAAATTGAAATCTTTAACAACAATGAAATTTTTAAGGGATGATAATTCCTCAAGTTTGTTAATAAGCATATTGTCCTGAGTAAGTACTGTATCCGGAGGTAGGTATATACAAACTATCTTAAATATGAAAGAGTTATTATTAACAAGTAAGTGGATAATTTCTATACCGGGTACGTCTATTGTTTTATTACTGATGAACTCTGAGATAGCGCG